>NW_027187316.1:2321242-2356988 GCF_028583685.1 Petaurus breviceps papuanus
GCGGGGGGGGGGGGGAGGTAGGGTGTGGGGGAGGGGGGGGGGGGGGGGTGTAACACTGTTTCCCAGTCTTCCAATCTGCAACCTTTAAGCCTAATCAGGTAATTAAGGAATTATTTGTTATTAAATCTTTTCTCCACCTTGGTGGCGGGGAGAGGGAGAGGCTTATTTAACTCCGGGAGCAACTGGAAAATAAGCACAATTTAATTTTAAGAGGATGTTTTACCTTACCACTGTATTTTCTTTTATGGATAATTTAACAGAACTTAATTGTTTAGGTTAATTATCAGGGGGGGAAAGGGGGGGTTCACCTAATAGTAATTGGAATAGACTTTGCAATCTGAAATGTAAACTTTTTTGCAACTAATTGGTACAGTATAAGAAAACTTGAAGGGGAGAGATGCAATAGAGTGTTAGACTGGGATGGAATTGGGAAATAAAGAACAGATGGACTAAGAAAGTAGCAAAGGTAAATAAGAACTATTAGATCAGAGCATAAAAAGGATGATGCAGTTTGAAGTTTGTGAAGTCCACAGGAAGAGAGGAGAGGAAGTTTAGGCAAGTAGAAATGAGAGGAGAATGTCAAGAAAGTTAATGAAAGTTAGAGTCCATCTATATTGACAATGTGAATAAAGGGTTTGAAAATAAAGGTTTGGAGTTATGGAAAGAGAGGTTTGAGGTTGTTAGGTTTGTTTGGTTTGTTTTTGTTTCTGGCTTTTTTAATCTCACTGAGATCAGAAAGACATGAGAAATTTTCTGTGCCTGTAAATTTGTGAAGACTATTTGGAGAAATGCCAGTTAGAATCAGTTTTGAGATTTCTCATGATCTCTGAGCTTTATTTCATTAATTTCAATATTCTTTTTTATACAGAAAAATAAAATTGTGGAGTACAATTTAACATTGATAGTATTCTATCAAGTTACAGCATTTACCCAATGGGAAATATAGAAATAAATTTGCAGCATGGAATTATTTGAGTATGGCATACTAAAACTTCTCCCTTTAAGGAATATTAGAAGGGTATATTCTAATCTTGACTTGGGGAATATATGTTCATTATATTATTATTAGACAAAAGAGGTGATAGTTGCCATTTCCGTATTTCAAGAGAGCCTCATGGGCCACAAAAGAGGGAGATGAGAATGCAAGACTGCCACCATAAATTTTTGCCATGTAACCAACTGAAAGAAAAGTACATCATAATTTAAGGTGCTAGCAGCTAATGACCCTTGGGAAAATCAAGATTTTGAATACCTTTTGTAATTGTAAATTCATATTTAATTTGATTGGGTTTGTCCTAAACTAAATTATAATGTGGTTCCACTTATGGTGAGATATTTGTTCCTGCTAGGATACTTGTGATATTTCACCATCTACAGGTAGATTAGACCTTAATGAAAAATGCACTTAATATTTGGGATTAATGCACTATGTTTAGAAATTGTAAGAATAAGAATTAAATGTAATTGCATCAAAATTTACTCTCTATTGGTCTCTGAATATATAAAATATAAAATTAATAGAAGGATATAGTGATTTTCTATGAAAGATAATTCGGAAATGCATTCAACTGAACTGATGTTATTTGTCTAGCAATAAGTTTTATGTTTAAAAATTCAAATATTTTTATGTTATTGTTAGGTTTTTAATTTTTCTTGTATTGTGATTTTTGGAAAATCATTGAATAAGAAATGGTTTAATTGAAAAATGATACCTAAAATGTGATGCAATTATTTTCTTAGAAAATTAACTTTTGATCTGACTGCTGTTAGGTTTTCAATTGAGCTGTTAGAGTATGTGGTCATGTTTGTATCTGTTGTTGTTCAGTTGTATCTAACTCTTCATTACCCCCATGATCCTATTCTTGGAAAAGATACTGGAGTAGTTTGTCATTTTCTTCTCTAGCTCATTTTATAGATGAGGAAACTGAGGCAAACAGGGTTAAGTGACTTTCCCAAGGTCACACAACTAGTATGTATATGAGTCTGGATTTGAACTCAGGTCTTCCTGACTCCAGGCCTGGAGTTCTATCCACTCTGCTACCAAGCTGCCTGGTCATAATGTTTACAAACTGTCAAATATTTAATTGACTATATTTTGCTTTAAAATATATAATTACAATAGTTTACTCTTTGGGAAAAGTACAAAAGACTTTGTAAATTCTCCTTATTTGTGCAAGTTCTTTGTGGACTTACTAGGCTCCAATTCGGGCAACTTCAAGAAATCTTAACAGCCCTGGGGAAGATAAGCTGCTATAATAATGTGAAATTCTAAGGAAATGAAGTAGCTTAATTAGAAAGTAGGACCTATGGCAAACTAGGTAGGGTAGTGGGGGTGACTTAAAAATTGTTGGGAGGATTTCCATAAGTAGTGAATTTTTTTTAATGTAACAGTTTGTTTCATAATCAGGCCACTGATTATGCAAATTATAAAATTGTGCCTGGAATACTATGCATTAAAGTTATAATCTCAATAGACCTAAGATTCAAAGATTTTATTTTTTCCTTAGTGGTTAACATGTAATACTTTAAGATATGGATATTTGTTAATCTGAAAAGTTATAGTGGTTATTATTTTCAGGGTTTTAAGTAAACTATCATGTATTCCCTGTATGTGTATAGATACAGAATGTGATTATTTTCTTAATTCTAAAGATTGATTTTGTTTTGCTCCAGGATGGATTTAAACTAGGAAGGAAAAGTAAGATAAGACTTTGTCTGCACTTACTGTTAACTAATTGTTATTTTGACAACATGAGAAAAATGAAAACGGGGGAAACTACAATGAGTGTTTTTTTTTATTTCTTTTTATTAAATTTTGTCATTTGAGGTTCAGGGTCATTTGTCCTGGATATTTGACTTGCTGAAGTCTGTCTCCTGATAATATTAATTTCATGTAGGTTAAGTCTGATTCATGGAATGATAATATTTAGGAAAGTTTTTGTCGTTGCTGCTGTTTTTTTTTTTTTTCCTGAAATGAGAAGACAAAAGGGAGTTTGAGCTTCCCAAAGTGATTTAACTTGTTTTGTTTGTGGAAGGGCTCCCTCTCTGACCTTTTGGTTATCTTTGTAACATGTAACTCCCCACCAATTTCAATTAATCTATTGTGAATTTATTTTAAATCTAGACTTGTAGAATTATAGTATAGATTTTTGCAAATTCAGTGTTTAAATCTGCAACTAAGTTTGTTTGTTTATTAACAAATAAACTAACTTTGTTTATTAGATTTGTCTAACTCGGTTTGCTTAACCTTTTTTTTTTAAGCAATCAGGGTTAAGTAACTTGCTCAAGGTTACACAGCCAGTTATTTCTGAGTGTGGTGCTACGTATCTGAGCCCGGATTTGATCCCCAGGTTATCCCGACACTGGAGCAGGTGCTCTTACTCGATGAGCCACCTGGCTGCCCCTTAGTTTGCTTAACCTTAATGACATTGGAGGAAGCATGAGATAATGATTCTGTTTTATTAGACCTACATGACCTTTAGACCATAAAGACTTCTCTATGTTAAAACATACATATATATATATACATATATATATATAGTTCTCTCTCTGATGTAATTTTTCTGAATAAAAAGCCTTGTTCAAACTTTAATCTTAGTTCAGAACTATTTTTCTGAATCCTGAATCTATGTTTAAGCATAATCAAGTGTAGGTTTTAACCTCTGAAATTTCTTCATTATGACAGTTATTTGGGAGCAGTTACCTATCACATGAACTCGATAAGAGATATTAATATTTTTCCTTTAACACAGTGATAGGAGATTGCATATATATTTGTTGGAGTTCTCTCCTCCAAAAGCAAAGCAGTTGATAAATTCTTGGTTTGCCTTAATAATGACTTTATCTTTCAAAAAGTGAGGAGAGGGTGGAGAAGATGAAAAAGCAGGGACAAGGAAAATTATTCTTCTGTCCTTGATTCTGATCTGTAAGTGTGGAGGATGTAGATAAACCTTTGTATTATGAGTCTGGGGAAAACATCTCCCCAGAAAAAGTTACCTTAGAGGCCAAGGGAACAGAACTATTGTGTTGAATTAATTCAGGCCCTTGAGTTGGCAAGAAAAAGACAAACCAGACTCTTTCCTGAAGGATACTTCCACCATCTTAGAGATTTCCTACCCAAGTAGAATATTCTGATAAGATAAACTATAGAGAAAACATTATCTACCAAAAAAAAACCTGATCTTTGGCAACTCCTGGGGCTCCAATGTGAACTCATTCTCCTCCAAATTTTCCAATATCCTGTCTCTCTTACTCAACCACCCAAGTAATGTAAGCATCTGAGCAGCCTCACCTGTTTGAATTTTCATCTTGTCATGTAATATCACCCTAATAATGTGTCAAACCCTTTTTATGTTAGCACCTCCCTTTTGTCCAGGGCTGTTGCTATTTACTTTTCAACTACCCATCAGCTGATGCTAATTAAAATGTTTTATCTTCTAGGCTTGCTTCCTGATTTATTTACCTCCTGTCAAACAGACCTGATACAAGTTAGACTAGATGACTTTTGAGTTACTTTCAACACTAAGATTCTTTGATATTACCTTCATCTGGTCTGACTAGTGAAAAAAAAAACTTGACTGAGTCTGTTCATTATTAAATGACTGCTCTGTCTGTAATTAGTCCTTCTCTTTAAAAAAAATAATAAATGTCATTTTTTTTAATAATATCATTCAGACCTTGTTATATCTGCCCCTTCCAACTATCTTCCCAAAGAAAGCATCCATGATGTACTAGCATGAGGTAGCTGAGAAATCTCTAAGTCTTTGGTCTCATCTATTTCTTGTGGCAAACTATATTTTCCAAAATAGCTTCTATTGATCTGATTCTGTGTCCAATATCACTTTTGACTTACATGAATATCAAGACATATGATTAACTTATTTTGGAGAAGTCTGTCAAATTTTCAACAGAATTTGTATATTTCTTCATCCTTTACAATGAATACTACTGCATAAATTATAATTTTTCCTGATGTTCTGTTTGCTTAAATACTGCAAAGCAAGGTGGCCCAATTATTATCTGAATTAATGTTTCTAATACTTTGGGATACAGGATAAAACAAATTTTGCCAACAAGGACAGAGCATAGTATAGTGGCAAAAAATACTGGACTTAGAGTCAGATAACTTCATTCAGTTCCTTGATCTACCATTTATATAGTGCATGCATTGCATGCATTTCTCTCTCTGAGCTTCAATTTCCTCATCTGTTAAAGGAGGGGGTTAGATAAACCCTCTAAAGTAATTCCCAGCTCTGAGGCTCTAGTCTTTGATTTGTCTCTCTAAGGAGAGTCTATGGGTAATCCTTTCGTATTTGTCTGCAACATCTTTGTATCTTTTCTTTTCAGTTATGGAGAGAATATCAATATGGGAGTGGTCCAGTTCCTGCAATAAGTATGTCAATCCCTCGGTATTTGGACAAAGGTCATACATTAAGAATTCCCACAGTTAAATTGATGTTTGTAGACAGTCTAAGAACTGGGATATTTGTAACACTCTCTGACTCCCTTCTCATATTTCTACCACAGTCACTATAAAAACATTAGGAGGCCACAAAAACTAAAGGAAAAACAATTTTTTTAACCACTTCATTGATCAGTTCTCATGGGTTGCAAGCTCTCTTGAAATCCCTCTTCAGAGCTCTTTTCAACTTTTCCTTATAGTACTGTTGCACTCTCTATAATCTCTGTATAGAGTCTTGCCAGATCCTATTCTGCTCCCTCAACCCTAGCCAGAAATTCCTACCTGTTCTCTGTTTCAGACAACAAAAGCAAGGACATTGTCTCTATTAGAAACATATACTGGTATTAAACCTTGGATGAAATTTATCACCCACTTTGGGGGGCATTCTCAAACATTTCAGCTCAAAGTAGGCCTGGTTCCATGGGCAGAGAGGCTGCTGCTGCTGCTTCACACTATCCACAATTATGATAAAAGTATGCCCATTAATGGCCAGGCCCACCCAGGGAGTGCTACCCTGTTGACCCCACCCACAAATCGAGTTTCTTCCCTTATCCCATGGATCACCACAGTCAAAAAAAAATATCACCTAGTGGTCAACCTTTTAATGATCAGTCTTTCTGTACTTGACTAGGCTCGTCCTTCAAACAACCGAACCATTCTGTTGTCAAATTCATATTAAAAAATACTCCCGCTTTGTAAGATTTGCTCAAAATTGTGTTCTTTTGATAAGGATTTCTTTCCACCTATCAACATATGTCTTGACACTCATTTAAATCAAATGTGATATTAGCCACAAAAGCAGAATAATAGAAAACATGCTGGAAAATATGATTTGTAATCAAGAAATAAAAGGGTCCAAAGGCTTACAAGTTACTCAGCTGCCTCAAGCACATACATCATAAATGCTTTTTTTAAGAAGACAGTTGATTCCAAGGAAATTCTATTTGCCTAATTCTCAAACTGTTAGGGTGGTACATTCCCTTAGGACCAATTCAAAGATGACCTAAAAGTTAGGTATATATTTGACTTACTGGATCACTATTCTCTTAGGTCAGTTTTTTTTTTTCCCTTGTGTATAGTTTTTAAAAAAGGAAATATGTTCAAGTGACATGGGTGTAGACCAATAAAATCAAGGGAAATATTGACATTCAATTATATTGCTTCTGTGACTGCTTGCTGTAAAAAAAGGTTGTGGAGGCCATATTGCCCCACTAATCTGTTTGGATGCTTTTCTTTGATGAGAGTAATATGCAATACACAGGCACAAAGAGTATAAACTGAGTTACCGATGATATTCACATGTCTGCCCTTTCTGCCCTGTATCTCAATCTGGTTAAGTATCAACTTCTGTACTGATCAATGGTGGTATTTATTGTCATAGCCAATTTGACAAGGAAGGTGTCATAGTCAATTTGACAATTTATT
The DNA here is from genome assembly GCF_028583685.1 of Petaurus breviceps papuanus. Taxonomy (NCBI): domain Eukaryota; kingdom Metazoa; phylum Chordata; class Mammalia; order Diprotodontia; family Petauridae; genus Petaurus; species Petaurus breviceps. Next base: position 2,328,129 of record NW_027187316.1, read on the forward strand.
GAAAGGAGCTGGACATGACAAAGTCTGAACGACACCATGAAGATGGCACTGAGTTTGTCTTAATATAGCAAAGTATTGATTGAAGAAATAGCAGTCATTTCAGAATCAGCTGTATCTGTGTGGTCAGATCCTTGAATGATTAGAGCCTGGGTCAAAGTTGATATCACAGAATTGAAGGATTGAAAAGCTCAGCAGTCATTTAGCCCACTTGTACAAGAACAGGAAACCTTTTCTGAAAAATTCTTGAAACTCTTCAAGAATTCATAGTCATATCCACATAAGTATAAAACATTAGAGTAAAACTTGTGTAGATGACCCCCTTTATTTTACAGAGGAAAAAAAGGAGGCCTCAAAGATGAGATGCTATTCCCAAGGTCCCATTGGCAGATGGTGATTGGCAGATCAAGGATATGAACTCCTTCAGCTCCATAGTCAGTGTTGCTAGGGGAAGCTATATGACATGCTGAATAGAGCACTGGGACTAGAGTTAGGAAAAAATTAATTCAAATATACCTTCAAGCACTTACCTAGCTGTGTGACCGTGGACAAGTCACTTAAGTCCTATTTGCCTCAGTTTCCTCAACTGTAAAATAAAGGTGATAAATAACACCTACTTCCCAGGATTGTTGTGATGATCAAATGAAATAATATTTTTTAAGCATTTAGCACAGTGCCTGTCACATAGTAGGAACTATTTCCTTTCTTCCTTCCTCTTTCCACTACATCACTCCAGCTCCCTTGGAAGTCATTACCAGTTTATCTATGGCCTGTTGTTGCTTGAATTTCACAGTTTGGATTTCCGTCAGATGAATCAAATGCATTCAGCACAGACTTCATTCTCCAGCCAACTTGCAACAAAATCCATTGGCACGATTAGTTAGAAAGAAGTAAATCTGCACTTGAACTTGCCTTTCCATCTGTAATGCAAATGTAAATTTTAAAGATCTTCCCTGCCCCTAGGCTAAAGTGCACCAGAAGCCTGGGGAGGGAGGCTTGTTTTTCAGTAGATACTTTTTGATTGGCCAGTGGGTCAATAAGGTTGTTACATTCTCTGAGCCAGGAGAAGGCTATATAAGCCTTGATGTGTAGCTTTGTTTTGGGACTCACTTTGAGAAGTGTTCTGTAATTTGATCTGAATTCTGGGAAGCCGTTGTTGAGGGTCCCCCGGCTTTGAAAAACCCAGAATGTGGAAACCCAGATGTTGACTGGGTATGGATGTAATGGTTGGACAGTTTGGAAATCTGTCTACTTGATGTTTCTGTCTTGATAATTATGTCTGTGTACTTTGAGGTTCAGGGTGCTGACCTTTTCTCCTGAACAAGGTAAACGATATATGTCTGACTGATTAAAGTAAGCTTGTTAACCCATTTTGAGTTGCTTTCCTTTAGCAAAGCAGATCCAAGAACCTGTGTGAGCAGGCACCCTGGGGACACTGGGGTACTTGCTGCAACACCATCTCATGGGACAAACATCAAGATACTATCTTCAGTCTCACAGAAAGAATGATTTCATTAGGTATCTGTGTAGTTAGGACCTACTTTTTTTTTTCCCATGGCATCAGCCAAATGTTTATGAAACCACTAGCATCATTTAATCATCTATCTTCCTACTGAAATACTGATCACGTTAGTCAGCTACTACCCAGCTCCTGCTAATATGGTGAGGAATTGCACCTTCCCAAGGCATGCCAATGCTATATTCTAACCACAGGGAACAGTAATTTCAGAATCAGAGTCTGAAAACAGCTCACAAATTAAGCTTCATCTCTACCTTGGAATGTATAGTTGATTGCCCTAGTTTTTAACTAACTAAAGTTTGGTGGCAGGTAGATGGTAGAGACTTGGAGTCAGAAAAACCTGAATTCAAATCTGACCTCAGATACTGTAATGGGAATGTAAATGTAAAGATCTTCCCTGCCCCTAGGCTAAAGTGCACCTGGAGCCTGGGGTAGGAGGCTTGTTTTTCAGTAGATACTTTTTCATTGGCCAGTGGGTCCAAAAGGTTGGTACATTCTCTGAGCCAGGAGAAGGCTATATAAGCCCTGATGTGAGGCTTTGTTTTGGGGCTCACTTTGAGAAGAGCTCTGTGATTTGATATAGATTCTGGAAAGCCGTTGTCCAGAGCCCCCTGGCTTTGAAAAACCCAGATGTTGATTTGGTATGGATGTAATGGTTGGACAGTTTGGAAAGCTGTCTACTTGATCTGTTTCTGTCTTGATAATTCTGCCTGTATACTTTGAAGTTCAGGGTGCTGACCTTTTTCCCCTGAACAAGGTAAACGATATATGTTTGACTGATTAAAGTAAGCTTGTTAACCCATTTTGAGTTGCTTTTCTTTAACAAAGCAGATCTAAGAACCTGTGTTGGCAGCAAACCCTGAGGACACTTGGGGTGCTTGCTGCTACAGATACTTACTAGTTGTGTGACTCCCAGACAAGTCACGACATTTTAGAGCTTCAGTTTCTCATCTGTAAAATGGGAATAATAATAGCACCTACCTCCCAGGGTTGTTGTAAGGATTAAATGAGTTAATATTTGTAAAGAGTTTTGCAAACCTTGCAGTAACTCTGATTCTCTTTCTCTCTCCATACATATATATATATACATATATGTAAATGATGAATGTATTTGATTCATATATATATATATACACATATATGTAATTATCATATAGCTATTTTATTTTTTGTCTTTTTTATTTTTTTGGAGGGGGGGAAGGCAGGGCATTTGGGGTTAAGTGACTTGCCCAAGGTCACACAGCTAGTTAAGTGTTGAGTGTCTGAGGCTGGATTTGAACTCAGGTCGTCCTGACTTCAGGGCTGGTGTTCTATTCATTGCACCACCTAGCTACCCCCATATACCTATTTTTAAAAGACATGGACATCAAATGTGACCATGGTAAATCACAGAACCATCCAATGCAAGACTTACTGATGGCTTAATTCAGTGGACTTTAAAGATGGGTAATGAGTCTTCCCCTCCTGATCCCTCCTAGCAATATACCCTCATACTTTCCTTTATCAGATGAACTTATTTGCTCCACCTTCCACTCTAGTCAAGACATTCTTGTACCACCAATAGCAAAAACCCATGCCATTTGTCACCTCTATTCCTTTACCGTCTTTTCTCTCTTGTCTAGAAAGCTCATTCCTTTCTTTGTTCAAATCCTACCCATTCTTCAAGGTCTACCTTCTACTATCTCTTCCATGAAACCTTCCCTGACTAATCACAGAATCATAGCATTTGAGAGTTGGAAGGGACCTCAGTGACATCTAAGCCACCCCCAGCCCTCAAAGATATCACTTTCCTCTCAACACTTACAGTCTGTTCCACATCGGTTACATTTAATAATATGCTGTCCTGTGTGTTTGCTGTTGTTTCATAAAAGTTTATATTTTTCACAAATAAAAAGCTAGATTATACTTTTTTCCATCCCCCAAAATTCAGGGTGCACATTAGAGCTCTACTGATTATGTAATTGATTGATGGATTAGCTGTTACCCTGGACACTTAAGAGACAGAAAAGGGCAAGCTTTAAGAAGCATTAATTTCAATGGGGTGAGGCTGAAAGGAGAATGGCAAAATCATGGCCCCAGACTCTCTTGGGGCCATGGAATTTTGCCTTCATCCTCTCTTTGAGCAGGTCCTCAACTTCCCTCCTCCTATGCCCTTTATCTCTTAATTAAAAATACCATTGACAATCTGCAAGGCAAACCTGTTTTGGTAGAAGGGAAAAGGCTAAAATTATACCATCATAAATCTAAACCCTGGAAAGGACTTTAGAAGCCATAAAGTCTAAACCTCTCATTTTTCAGATGAGGAAACTGAGAATCAGGAAGGTTCAATGATTTACTCAAGGCCATCAAAGGTGGGATTTAAATCCAGGTCCTTTAACTTCAGATTCATTGCTCTTCCCTCTGTACCATACCTAGGGAACCTCTTGTGAGGTCCTGAGTTTAGAAAAAGGAGAATGCATCTTATATCTACAACCACCAGATGTGCCAAGTTTGATATTTTCATGTTTTCATCAAATTATGCCTCACCAAACCCCTTTCAATACCTGATTGTTGGTGCTTTTCTGGACTTCTGGTTCTATTAGAACAGAAATTCTGGGGAAGTACACCTATGACTGGAAATGGCACTGGATCAGCAATATGGCAGTTTGGAAGAATAAAGGAAAATATTTAACCACTAGGAGGCAGCAAAGTATTTCATTTAATTTTATCAGGCCAAAAAAATCTACCTACATTCAGTTGAACTGAAATTTTTATCACAGGATACTGATGAATTGGGTATGACCACATAGCTATTGAATAAGCATCGGTTTGGGGAAAATTATGAAATAAATAAAATTCTTTTTTCTCTTTTGTTTCCCACTTTCAGTATCTATCACCTAGTACCTTTTTCAATTTTACGAACATGTAAGTACCCACTATGTTCAAGAAACTAATGAAAAAAATAGTCCTTGACCTCAAAGAACTTACATTTTACTACTGTACTTTGACTATCAACCTCCCTATACCAGTTCTACCTCCCTGAAGGTTCCTGTGCTCAAAAAATGACTCTCTCCCTTCTGACCCAAGCCAAAACTGTTTCATGATTTCTAAAGTAAATAATTAGTTCAGCTACAGCTAATAAGTTAATTCTCATTATGTTTTTAAACTACTGATACACTAAGAGATAATTCATTTTTACCTTTCCCAAGGAAATCAATATTTTTAAAAAAGGTTGGTCCAATGGTTAAACAAATTAGGGTACATGAACGTGATGGAATATTGCTCTGCTGTAAGAAATTATGAACTTGATGAATACAGAAAAGGCATGGAAGAACTTACATGAGTTGATGCAGAGTGAAGCAGAATTAGAAAAACAATATACTATTACTACTATTTTACATGTAATTGGGAAATAAGATATACAGGCACTGGGGCATAGAGATCCACTGGAAATGTCGAAAGGGGTATGGGAGAAAATATGTGAGAGAGCAGATTGGAGGAGGGGATATCCTGTGGGACTGCTGTTTTGGGGCGGTGGGTAGGGGAAAAACGGGGAGAAAATTTGTAACTCAAAATCTGGCGGAAATGAATGATGTAAATCAGAAGTTGATAAAGCATTTAAAAAAATTAACAATCAATAAAAATTTGAACTCATAAAAAAAAGAAAAACAATATACTTAGTAATTTCAACAGTGTAATAGAAAAAACAAGAACCACAAAATAATGAAAACTGAATGTTATGAAAGGTTGGCCCCAAAGAAGAAGAATGAAAAGATATCTCCACACCCTTGACATCCCTCTTTTGTCAGTCAATAAACATTCATTAAGTGCATACTATTTACCACAATTTGTGCTAAGAGCTTGGAATACAAGAAGAGACAAAAGATAATCCTTACCCTCAAGGAGTTCACAATCTAATGGTCCTCTTTTATAGAGGTCCAGGTCCACAGTTGTGGAACATTGCATAAAAAGTCAACTTTTTTCTATGTATTATTAATTTTAGTGAATTTCTTTCTTTTCCTCTTTTTTTCTATTAAAAATGTCTTTGTTATAAGGGATAGCTCTCTCAGAGCAAGGAAGGAGAGGGATACTGAAGTAAAAAATAATAATAATGTTCAAAGGAGTAAATAGTTAATAATGAAATTTCCAGAACCAGGAAAAAAAACCATAGAGGGAATATTCTTGTAAAGCAAGGTTTCTTAACCATTTTTGTGTGTCACAGACCCCTTCAGCAATCTAATAAAACCTAAGAACCCTTTCTAATAATATTGTTTTAAAATGCATAAAAGAAAATACATCAGATGAAAAAGGAAATCAATTATATTGAAATAAAGTTATCAAAATATTTTTTAAAGCAAAGTCATGGACCCATGGTTAAGAACTCTGATTTTGTTCAATGCCTTCATTTTACAGAAGACACAAATAGATCCAGAGCTATAGAGTAACCCTCAAATTATAGCACACCAGGAATTAACTACTCCTATGGATGCCCTCTGTACGTTAACATATTTTAAGAAAGGTAAGAGAATTATATTTTCTAAATAAAAGGAAAATGCAAAAAAAAATGTGATGTCTTGGTAAACTTGCTCACTCAGACACATCCCCTCCTCTTTTCTCCTCACCCCCAAAATCTACTTTTCTCCTCATTGTTTAACTTCTTTGATTGAATGAGAATGAAGCTAATTTCATAGTTTCTATATGGAAAATGTAGCACCATTATTAATGGTTATCCACACACATATCAAAAATATTACGGGTCTTTGGGGGGGGAAATTCTGGGTGGAGTTTGTTTCTACATACAGATTCTTATTTCCAATTTAGCTCAATTCAACAAAAATTTATTAAGCACTTAAATGTAGGCCGGTGCATTAGGAGCTTACAGTTTGCCAAAAAGGATGCAACCTTTCCATGAATACACCTGATACAATGTAGAGTACGGCAAGGACAAATGAAAGATGGAAAGAAACTGTTCTATAAAAATTGGAAGAGGAAAGAAATCCGTTCTCACCTGAGAGAAACAGGGATGTTTTCATGGATGGAAATGGCAACTCTTGGACTGATTCTTAATGTATGAGTTCTACAAGAGATAATAAAAGGGCAAGTGGGGTGGGAAAGGTCTTAAGATTATATGAACTCAGAGTAAATTGAAAGGAGTCAAAAGAGGGTCCTCTAGAGATACACATAAGATACTCTGAAGATACATATAAGAAATGTATGTAATAAGAATCAGGTGGGAAACACATGGCACCACCAGAAATGCCAAAGCCAGTATAATGTAGCAAAAAGTATATACCCTCAAACAGCTATATATCGTACACCCTCAAAGAGTTCAGCAGAAAAGGAAAAGGATCCTCATGGACAAAACTATTTCTAGCAGCTCTTTTTGTGGTAGCAAAGAACTAGAATCTAGGAAGGTATCCATCAATTGAGGAATGGTTAAACAAATTATGATGTGAACATTATGAATTATGTCATATATTAAGAAATGATGAAAGAGATTATTTCAAAGAAACCTGAGAAGAATTTTATGAACTGATGCAGAGCAGCATCAGAGAACAATTTATTCAATAAGGTCATAAAGGTACAAATCATTCCAAAAGATTTAAGAACTCTGATCAACACAAGAGCCAACCACAAATCCACAGGACTTGTGATGAAACATTCTACCTATCTCCTGACAGAGAAATGATAGATTCAATATGCAGAATGAGAAATAAATTTTTTGAGCATGGCTAATGAAAGAATTGTTTTTGTTTTACTCTGTATATTTACGGTATTACAAGTTTGGGAGGGTCATGAGAAGGAAGGAAAATGCAAGAAAGAGAAAATAGATTTTGGCTGAAAAATAAAATAAGATTAAAAAAGAAAAAGAAAATTTAAAATTTAGGGGGCAGCTAGATGACGCAGTGAGTAGACCACCAGCCCTAGAGTCTAGAGGATCTGAGTTCAAATCTGATACTCCAATACTTAACATAAAACTAGCCATGAGACCTTGGGCAAGACACTTAACCCCGATTGCCCTAACATGCCCTCTCCAAAAAGCAAAAAAAAAAATAATAATAACTAATTAAAATTTTAATTAATTTAATTAAAAATAAATTTAAAAAAAATTAAAGAACCTGTGCTCAATTCCTGCTACTGTGACTTTGGACAAGTCACAATCTTTCTTGACTCAATTTTTTCATCTGTAATATAAGAGGCTTGAACTAAATAATGCCCAAGGTCACCTTCTAGCTCTAAATCTATGATCCATAAGAAAGAAGATTGTACCTAATGAAATTGGTAGGTCACCAACACTTTCAGTAGTCTGCTTCCTAATATCATGCTAACACCAGTTTCACATCTGTCTTATTCTTATTTGAAATTAATCTGGTTTAGAATGCTCTTGTGGTAACTAAGAAATGTACATATTATTGGAATTATATACATAATTCATTTACACATTCTTTTTTTCTTTCCCCTCTGAAGTATTCGCTTTGTTAAATTGTGTATTCATTTTCAGAATGTCTTGAGTAAAAAGCATTATACCTCCAATAAGAGAGTTTCTACCCTTGTTGTCTTGAGACATACAGCAGAGTCCTCTTGACTAGTAAGTACCTTTAGAAGCTCAAATGAGATAACGGACAAGAAGCACTTTGCAAATCTCACAGAACTATATAAATACCAGTGATTATTGTTATTGTTATTATTTTTATTATTATCACTGTTATTTGCCTACAGTCACCAGGCCTCCAGATCTATGATGACTTCAACCTTTATGCCTTCAACTGCATTTCTGCTGAGCTCAAGCAATGTTTACAATGCAATACAGGAGTGTGCTAATAAATGTTTAACAATCAAGTCTGCAGGGGAAAATGTACTTCTAAGTTTAATCTGCATTATTAACACTTTCTTAAATCTAGACAACTAACAAAGCAATAAAACTAGGTCTGATTGGTTGCAATTATCATTTCTGAGGTGTAAATGCTCACACTGAAAATTTAACAATGGACTCTCACATGCCCATTAAGCTGGTTCCAAAACACTTCTGCTTCATAATTAATCTTTTCTTTGAACTAAATTTCCTGGCTTTCAGGGCATGGTTCTTTCTACAATTCTCACCTTATGTGGATATTCCATCTACTGTATAATTTTAATCTATGAAGACTAGATTATATTTGGTTATTACCTATGAAAGGGTTTATTCATCCCATAGCTACCAAATGCTCTATAATTAAGAGTACCCTAGTTTTTTTTTTTCTACTACAAACCCCTGATGTTCTTCCAAATTGGATGAGTAGGTAAGGAAGGACACTGAGATAATGTTAAGTTCAGCCTGCCTGCCTAACCACATTTCTAGCTTTTGATATGCATATGTAACATTAAGCTTACCATTATGTTATCTTTTCCCTTAACACCACTGCCTTTAACCTATATTCATAAGTCATGGTCTTCAATCCTCTCATCATCCTCATCTCCCTCTATGAGACATGCTCCATTTTGATAATGTCTTTCATTAAATGATAACAAGAATGAAGAGGATATTACAGGTGTAATCTGACCAGGGCCAAGTATAATAGTAGCATCATTTCCCTTATTATGAACACCATGCCTCTATTAATTCTAGCATAAGTTTATGTCAGCTTTTGTGGATGCCACATCACACAGATTCATATTGAACTTTCAGTCCACTTAGAGCTTTGTTATTTTATATACATATATATGTACATACACACACACACACACACACACACACATATATATAAACCATTGCACAATCAAGTGTTCACCATCTTGCATTTGTATAACTGAATGTTTTCTTAAGCCAAAGAAAGGACCTTGCATTCATCTAAACTAAATTTTATTCTCTTGAAAACTATCCATCTATCTAGTCAAAATATTTTTTGATGCTGCCTCTGGTATCCCATATCTCAGCTAGAGATCTCATATTTATGCCATTTTCAACTTTTATAAATAAGTATACTGTTATCCATGTTTCTATCAGAGTCAATGGTAAAAACAATGAACTTCACAAGTCCAATGACAGATCCCTGGGGCATTCTACTACAGATCTTCTCTAAGGTGATATCAGTGATTACTCTTTCTAAGCAGTCATTCAAAATTTTCCAAATTCACCAAATTGTTCTACGATTTCCACCACATCTTTCTATTTTATCTGCTAGGATAGCAAAAGAATTATCAAATGTTTTGCTGAAATACAGGCTATTATTTACAATATAATTATATACAACATCCTATTGATCAATTTTTGTAAAAAAAAAAAAAAGAATTTTGTCTTACATGGTTGGTTGTTGTCCTTTGTTCTCAAAGAGGACCAAAATGACATCACTATGCTAGAGTCAAGTTTCAATGTGTCCAACTGTGACTGATCAGACCAATAAGAGCTCAGGTTGGGCACAAATAGTCCATATGAATATTTGGGATGGATTCTCTAAATTTGCACATCCTGCGTTTCTTTTGAGCTGTTTCAATTCTGCTCTGCTCATAGAGCACAACACTTTCTCTGATGTGGGCATGCCATGTTGAGCACTCCTGTGGCAGTGCCTCCCATGTCATATAATCAATTCCAAAGTTCTGAAAAAACAAAATGAGTTTTGTCTTATATGCTGTGTTCTCAAAGAAGTGTTGCAAGTTCCTAGTGATTATGACTTCCTTTTCTAATGTTTGTGAACCATACCTCTATCTCATGGATTTACATTTTGAAGTCTCCATGTTCTTCCTCTTTTGAAAAGTGCTACATTCTCCTCTCTCCCCTATTGTGATACTTTGGTCAATCAATCAAATTCTCACTATCCTTTTCCTTTAATTCCTTTACTCCCTTATGTTGTTGCTGATCTTGTATACTGATGTGATCTACTACAAATTTATGTTAAATAATCTCAATTGAAATCTCACTCCCACAAAGCAATTCTTTTATTCCTCTCTAATCCATTAGCTACCCCATTCACCAAAGAGGCTTTTCCAAACCTTTTTACCCTTTCTAGAACCTCTGATGGTTGCCCCTGTTCTAGTAGATTATCTCTTCTACTATCTCCACTCTCACTAATCTTCAATCTCCACTCAGCTATTGGAAGCTTCCCTACTACATACAAACATGCTCCTCCCAACCTTAAAAACAGTCACTTGATTCGTTCATCCTTTTTAACTATAATCCTTTATCTCTCCTCCCTTTTATGACTAACTCCTTAATAATCTTGATAATCAAGGGCAGCTAGGTGGTATAGTAGATAGAGCACTGGGCTAGGAAGACTCATCTTCCTGAGTTAAAATCTGTCCTTAGACATGACTCTCGAGAAAGTGAGGCTGGTGACCTTGCACAGCCCTCCCTCACTCAGATCAAAGCCAACTGCAAGTCATGTCATCATCTCCCTGATGTCATGGTCCTCTTCAAGAACAAAGGACAAACACACACAACACAACCAGCCCTGGGCATGTCATTTAACCTTGTTGCCTTAGTTCCTCATCTGTAAAATGCACTGGAGGAGAAAATGGCAAAGCACTCCAATATCTTTGCCAAGAAAACTCCAGGGGCGGCCAGGTAGCACAGAGAGTAAGAGCACCGGCTCCAGTGTCGGGATGACCTGGATCAAATCCGGGCTCAGATACTCAGCACCACACCCAGAAATAACTGGCAGTGTAACCTTGAGCAAGTTACTTAACCCCAATTGCTTTAAAAAAAAAAAAGAAAACTCCAAATGGGGTCATGAAGAGTTGGACAAGATTGAAACAATTCAATGACAACCATGATAACCTCCAACTGATATCTTCATTTCCTTTCCTTTCGCTATCTTCTTAATTCTATAGTCTGGCTTCTGACCTCATGATTCACTTAAAACTTCTCTCTCTAAACTTACCATTTATCTCTTCCTTATCAAATCTCATCACCTTTTCACAAATTTGCATTCTTCTTGACCTCTCTGAAGTCTTCAAAACTGTCAATCATCCTTTTCTCCTTATCACTCTTTTCTCTTTGGGTTTTCATTTTGCTCTTCTCTTCTGGTTCTTTTCTTGCCTGTACAACTGCTCTTCTCATCTCCTTTACTTAATTTTCATCCAGGTCATACCTTTTAACCATGGATGTCCCCCAAGGCCCTGTCCTGGGCCCTATTTTCTTCTCCCTCTATACTATTTCATTTTATGATCTTATTAGCTTCCATAGATTCTATTGTCATCTATACAATGATAATCACTTGTCACAAACTTTCTCTTGACCTCTATCATTGGGTTTCTAACTGCCTATTGGATATATCGAACTTGATGTTCCTTACATATCTTAAATTCAGCATGTCTAAAATGGAACTCATTATGTTTCCCCAAAAGGCCTCCCATCTTTTAACTTCCCTATTAGTTTTGAGGTCACCGCCATTTTCCCAGTCACCTAGGTGTCATTTTGCTAGTCAGTCAGTCAATAAACAGTCAATAAATATTTATTAAGCACTTCTTACATGCCAGGCACTGTGTTAAACTCCGGGGATATGAAAGAGGCAAAAGACTGCCCCCACTCTTTAGGAGTTCACAAGCTAATGGGGAAGACAACAACCAAGCCTATAAGTACAAACAAGCTGCATAGAAGATAAATAGGAAATAAATAAGACAAAGAAGGCAATAAAATTAAGTGGAAATAGAAAAACCTTCCCCCCAAAAGGTGATATTTTAGTTGAGACTTAGAGGAAGGCAGGGAAGCCAGTGGGCAGAGATAAAATGGCAGACCATTCTCTACTCCTCCCTCTCCCTCATCCTCCACATATGATTTGTTACCAAGTTCTATTGATTCTTCCTTTGTATCCTTTCCCCTTCTCTCCTTTGATACCACCAACCTAGGCCACATCCTCATCACTTCATGCCTATATGATTGTAATAACCTCTTGGTTAGTCTCCCTTCCTCAAGCCTCTTCTCCAATCCAGTCCATCTTCTGCTCAGCTATCAAAGTGATTTTCTTAAACCACAGATCTGACAAGATCATTTCAATTCCATAAACTCCAGTGGTCGCCTATTACCTCTGGAAGCAAATGGAAAATCCTCTATTTGGCTTTGGAAATCCTTCATAACCTGAACGCTGTCTATATTTCCAATATTTTTAGATGTTCCTTACTCCCCTCCACATACTCTACAACCCAGTGATACTGGTCTTCTTGCCATTACTTGATTAGGACACTCCATCTCCCCATTTTTTTCATTTTCCCTGACTATCCCTCATCCCTTGAACAGTCTCCCTCCTATTCTCTATCTCCTGCATTTTCTGACTTCCTTCAGGTCTCAGCTAAAATCCTACCTCCTGAAAGAAGTCTGTCCTAATCACCATTACTGCTAGTACCTTCCGTTTATCCAGATTATCACTAATTTATTCTGTCCATATCTTATTTGTGTATAGCTCTTTATATATAATTTCTTCCATTATATAGTGAGATTTTGTTTTGTTTTTCTTTTGCCTTTTGGAGGGCAATTGGGGTTAAATAACTTGCCCAAGGTTACACAGCTAGGTTTTGTGTGTGTGTGTTAAGTGTCTGAGGCTGGATCCGAACCCAGGTCCTCCTGACTCCAGGGCCAGTGCTTTACTCACTGCGCCACCTAGCCACCCCATATTCTGCATTTTTTAAGGGCAGGCACTGTCTTTGAATCTCCAACTTTTATATAATTTTGGGTATATAGTAGGTGTTTAATAAATGCCTTTTAATTGACTTATCTCTCCATTCTAGCTATAACCTTCCCATTCTCCCCAAGTTTTCAAATATCACCTGATAATAGCTCCACAATCGCATATACCAGGTCTCTTAGTACCATGGCATGCACTTTAGGTCTGGTTACCTGAGTTCATCAGGACCAACTAGGTGCTTTCTTATAATCTCAACAAGCATCTTAGGTTTCTTCTAAGCCAATTCTGTTAGCCATTTCTGTTTTGTTTTTTTTCCTTTCCAATGCAGCTCGGTAGAGCTCTCTCCACTGCCAACCCCTTAACACAGGTTCTATGTCTTACTGAAATTTCGCACACCAAACATACCTTAATAATCCATTGTTGTTGTCCTGAGCATTCATCACTTAGGCTTAAGTGGTTTGGGGGTTTTGGTCCATCTGATCCTATTCTTACAGAACTTTTTCATTCTTTCATATTCATCATCCATCACCTGCCCTTGCTTCCACCTTCAATACATGTCCAATCTCTTTTCCAATGTCTCCTACACACACATGTCAGTCTCTTCAAACATCTTTCCTATTTCTTCCTCCTCAGAACTCTTCGATTTTGTGTATTTTTTAATTTCTCCTGTCATATTTGAGACCAAGTGTTGTTACCTTTCCTTTCCCAGAATCCTTTGAAGCCTGCCATCTCAAAGTCTAAGGTATGTATCAGGTTATCTACCCCTCAGTGTTCCTCTGTTCTCACAAATACTAAGAGGAAGTAGTCACTTGCTCCCATATTTCCATCAGTTTGATGTTAACAACCACTTCTTCCTTATTAGTCAAAATCCAATCCAGTGTAGTTCTCCCTCATTACTTCCTTTAACTTATGAAAAAATGAAATGATCCTAAAGACAAGTCAAAAATTTATCAGCTGCTCTGCTTTTGATACAGAGAAAGTTTGAGCAGTGGCTGGCTAACTAGCTTACTGAAGACCCACATCACTACTACTTTGTATCTTTGTACCAAGTTTGTGATCCTAAATTCCTCGCTTTCTTTTCCTTTCTCTGCCCTAATGCTCTGTATGTTTGTTTGAATGACAGCATGGCTTCTATATAATCCTTCATTGCTCTTCATCCAAATATTCTCCACCATTCTTCCCCAATATGATTTCTAGGTTTCCTCTTATTTATTGCACCATCATTTTATCTTTTTTCATTGTTTTTTAATAAAACCAAACATCTTTAATATCAATGAATTTTAATTTACCTCCTTGCATTACCATTTTTATGACATTATAAGATATAATGGATAGAGTTCTGAAATCAGGAAGACTTGGCATGGTGTAATCTCCTCATTTTACAGATGAGGAAATTGAGGCATAGAGATGTGACTTGTCCAAGGTCTCATACATATAGAGTTAGCATTCAGTACAGCACTTCTTCTATTATATACCCTACTGCCTCCTCTTAAGGGAAGCCATGAGAGTTTTAACTGGACTAGCCTCAGAACAAGTTACATGTTAACTAACTGGCAAATTAGTAGAATTTATTGATTTCATTAACCCATTAAGCCTGACTCTCCTGTAGTAGAGAACTAGGCCCTAAAAGAGAAACACACCTGGACTACATAAAAAAATTCAGTGAATTGATCTAGCTCCAAGGCTCCCTCATGCAGGAAGCTTTCCATGATTCCTCTTTGGCTGAAAAACCGCTAATCTCTCATAATACTTTGCTCTTCTTTATCTATTTTTCAAAATCTATTTTGTATTGTAGTTATTTTTTTCAAATTTTATCTCCCCTACCATACTAAACATTTCAGTGTGTGTGTGTGTGTGTGTGTGTGTGTGTATGTGTGTATGGTTAAATGACCTGCTAGTAAGTGTCTAAGATCAGATTTGAACTCAGGTCCTCCTGACTCCAGGTGTGGTACTCTATCTACTAAGCCACCTACCTGCCCCCATACTAGAAATTTCTTGAGGAAATTATATTATACTATATATTATACTATGTCTGTACTCACATCCCTTTTCAGTACCTAGGATGGTTACTTGAGCGTATCAGGTGACGAATAAATAGTGAATTGGATTCTGAAGAATTGAATAAGATGGAAAGAGAAAAGACTCAGAGGTCGAGGTTTCACCTGACCTCCTAGGACAGCCAGAGTTAGTAGGGGCACTGAGCAGCTTTGAGAAGGGAGGGTATGGAACAAAGAAAAAGGACATTGAAAGGAGGGCCTAACCCTGGGCCTCGGTATTAAGAAATGATCCATGAGCAGCTAGCTGGTGCAGTGAATAGAGCACCGGCCCTGGAGTCAGAAGGACCTGAGTTCAAATCTGGCCTCAGACACTTAACACTTACTAGCAGTGTGATCTTGGGCAAGTCACTTAACCCCAATTGCCCTGCCTTCCCTCCTCCAAAAAAGAAATTTTAAAAGCAACAAAAAAGAAAAATAAATAATCCACTTTAGTCTAGATAGTATGACATAAACAGAAAAATGAGTACATTTCTTCCTGGCAGAATGGGAGATTTGAAGCTCATTCTTCCAGAGAATGGAGACTTCCTCATAGAAATATTTCAACTCTAAAGCAGATGGTGTGACCTTAATTAATTTATTTAGAATGTAAATTCAGATCACAGATTTACAGCAGAGATCCTAAAGATCATCTAGTCTAAATCTCCCCCCTAATTTTACAAATGAAAAATCTGAGGCTTAGACAGGCTAAGTGACTGATACAAGATCACACAGGTTGTAAGTAGCAGGGCCATGAATAGAACTCTTTAGTAAATATTATGATGTTAATTTCATCCATGTTAACTATTAATTTTAGAGGCTTCCTATGTGATACTGGACAAGTCATTTAAGATCATTATACCTTAGTTTCTTCATATGTAAAATGAAAAGGCTGGACTAATTAACTGCTGTGGTAGCTTTCAGCTTTAAATCTATATTGGTTCCAACATATCTGTCACATTATTTCAAGAAATACAACCAGAAATTTGGTAATAAGGACAATTGATATATAGGGAAATGTTAACTGAGATGTGATGGTGGTGATGGTTGTTTGCAAAAAGAAAGAAAGAATAGTCATTGGAGAAAAGCTTTATATGTGTGTAAAATTCTAGGTACATCTGGCTCTGTCTGTTTCATAAGATGTTTCTGTGGTGCTGTCAGTGTGCCTAGTAATGCAGAATCAAAACAAACCAATGCTAACAAGGAATCACTGAGCCATGATGAATGGAATGAAACTTTGGAACTGATGAGTCAAAATGCATAGACCTTAGCCTGTCTCTTCAGATCTGCTTCTCTCTCTTGCTTTTCAGAACCCCTCCCATCCACACACCTGCCAGATGCCATCTTATAATAGTACTAATAGAATCATAAAGCTGAAGGGACTTCAGAAAAGGTAGTTCCTTGTACTCTAGAGGAGAAAATTTAACTTAATAGGATCACAGATCTAGAGTTGGAAGATATCATTTAATCCAACCCTTTCATTTTTTAGATAAGTAAATTTGGACTAGGTAAGTTAAATGACTTGCCCAAGGTCTCCCAGATAGTATGTCAGAGATAAGATTGGAACCCAGGACCTCTGACTCCAGAGAAAGAGGGAAAACAATTTGCCCAAGATTATCTGGCTGGTTATTGCTAGAACCAGGATCTAGGATCAGGTCTCTTAACTCCTGATCCAGAACTCTTTCTCTCATGCTATGGAGATAAGGGCAGTCAATTGATTAATCAATAAGCATTTATTTTATGCTTATGATAGGAACTGTACTAGGCAACAGGGCTACAAATACCATGAAACAATCCTTTCTCACAAAGAGTTTCCATTCTGAAGAGAAGGTGGGCAAACAGTCTTCACTGGGGTTCAGAGCATCACTAGAGCCTAGAAGTCCCTGAAGAAGAAAGTGGAAATGGCAGCAGCCATTGGAAAGGTACCCCGCACACATACAACATGAAAAGTTCTAATTAATCTCCGCACCCTCATGCTACCCTGTCCATCCAACTTCATCTCTCAGGACACCCTAATAAACATCTCTGTTCTAGTTAAACCCACCCTATTCATTTCTATACTTGATTATACAAATTATATATAGAAAATACAAGCAGGGAAAATAAAGACCAACAGATAGGGCTCTGTTGCCTTTGTACAAATTGCCTTTGTAGCTTAGAATTTATACTCCCCTCTACATATCCATCAAGGCTCAGCTAAAGATTCCTTCAGTCCACTCATAAAAGCTTTTCAATTTTGATTCCCAGTGACTTGCTACACTTAGACTTTTTTGTGTGAATATAGCAGGGGATTCCTCATCTGTAAATGAGCTGGAGAAGGAAATGGCAAACCACTCCAGTATCTTTGTCAAGAAAACCCCAAATGGGGTGGCTAGGTGGCACAGTGAATAGAGCACCGGCCCTGGAGTAAGGAGGACCTGAGTTCAAATTCAGCCTCAGACACATAACACACACACACACACAAAAAAAATTAGCCATGTGATCTTGGGCAAGTCACTTAACCCCAATTGCCCTACCTTCCCCCCTCCAAAAAAGCAAAAAAACAAAACAAAACAAACGCGGTCATACATAATTGAAATGGCTCAACAACAACAAAAACTGAGGGGTTCAAATCTGAGCTCTGGAAAAAAAGACTTCTCATATTGTGAAAATATGATTTCTCTATGTTCTATGCCAGTATGACAGTGAAGTTGGCAGGAGCCTGAGAAAGAAGACTTCTTCTGACACCTGACTTTGAGGGAGGACATACACATTTCCAAATTCTCTTCAGTGACAGGTCCCTGGACAGAAAGACTAGGAAGAAATGCACATGTAGAAGAGCCAGTATCTAATATGTCCCAGATTTGTGCCTTACCACAGTAGAAACTTTGGAGAATTTTCCCTTGGATGAGATTGGGAACTCTTTCTTGGTTGAGTTGAGATATCTTTATTGCAAGGGGAGATCTTTTTCACTCTGCATGTTGTCTGATATATTCTAACCTGTTGTAATGTTAATGGAATTTAACATCTTCCCTGTCCCTTAATAGGCTTCACTGTGGAGCCCAGTAAGAGAAGCTTGCTTAGGGGAGGCTTGCTTGTAGGAAGGCTTTCACACCTTTTTCTAATTTCTAATTAGGCACTGAGTCACAGGTTGAGATGCTTTCTGGCTCTGAGAAGTATATGTATATGTATATGTATATGTATATGTATATGTATATGTATATGTATATGTATATGTATATGTATATGTATATGTGTATGTATATGTATATGTATGTGTATGTGTATATATGTATGTGTGTATACATGTGTACACATATATACATATGTGTGTGTATGTGTGTGTACTCTGAATTGTTTTAGGGGCTTAAGAGAAGGATCTTGTGATTCCCTGGTCAAGATTCTGAGTGGCCATATGTTCAGAGTTCCCAGACTGCTCAGATGTAAAGGCTCTCTTGATCCAGGGATATTTGTAAAGTGTGTAGTTGATCGAGGAAGTCAGAGCCCTCTCTGTTGGTCTTTATTTCTCTGCTTGTATTTTCTCTATATTTTCTCTTAAGTTCAGGGTACTGACTTTTCCTCTGACCTAGTGAATGTGATTTAAAAAGATTGTTGACCCCTTAAACAGCTATATTTCCTAGTAAAGCAGATCTAAGAACCTGTGCCAGCAGCCATCCTGAGTATGGTAGTGTATAGTTTGTATAGCCATACACTGTATAGCTTTCTCTGATGTCTGTTTGCTAACAGCTTGGATAAAATGAATTTCTTTGATATTCACTATTTATGAGGATCTTTGTTTAACTAGTATTTGGTGGAAAGGGAGTTGAACCTTTGGATAGAAGAACTTGGGGAACCCTTTCTTGGATAAGGAAAGCAAACAGGAAAATGCCTTGAAACTGAAAATAATTTTCCCTAGGCCAGCAATGTTTAAGGGAATAGATAGATACAATTCTATTGCAATGTTTCTTCCCTGAGGAGAACTGAGTAGCTCAGACTCCTAACCTCAATCTCCTGCTCCCCTCTAGTCTTTCTTGGAGAGGAGTGGGCAAGACACTACAGATTTATGCCTCTCTCTGAACCATATTTAAACAAACTCAAGTCGACTTACATTTAACCCACATGGGGAACACACACACACACACACACACACACACACACACACACACCCCTTACATTTAATTATCACAAATTTGATATTTCATTACAATGGACCCTCCCTTTCACAGATTAATTTCAAAACCCATATACCTCAGATGTTGGTTCTCAAAATTGTTTAGGAAAAAATGGGAAAGAATGTAATCTGTGAGGTGGAAAGTGTGCCAAAATTATAATCACATGACCCTGATTCAACACAGAATGCTGGTTACTGCCTCATTACTTCACCTCTCCAAGTCTCAGATTTCCTCATATGTAAAATGAGGGGTTTGGACTTTCCTTCTGTTGCTAGATCAAAGTTAAAATCATCCTATGAACTTGTTGCAGCTCCTGGCTTGTCAGGGAGCATCTAGAAAAGAGAATAGTGATTGCAAAGTCTGCATGTCTCCATTAAGAACAAGTCATTAAAAAAAATTTTTTTAAAAGAACAAGTTATAACAGACTTCCTTTTGGACAGTTGCTAGACTGGTAGATCAAGAAATACAGAACATGCCCAGGGGTGTTGTAGGGTTCAAATGAGATGACTATAAAGCATTTTGCAAATCTTAAAGTACCATGTAAATGTCCATTATTTTTATTATCATCATCATCATTATCATCATCATCATCAATCTCCAGGCCTCCAGGTTTGTGATGACACAATTCCCTGAGCCTTCTACTACCCTTATGCTAAGCTCTAGCAGTATTTATAGAGCAATATAGGGATATTTAGTGACCAGGCTCTCAAAAAAAGAGTGTGTGCACCTAATTTAATGCTTAATCTGGATTGTTAACTCTTTATTAAATTGAGACAATCAGCAAAATTATAAAGCCCCATTAGTAATGCTGCCTATTTCTGAGGTATAGATGCAGTCAATGAAAATCTAACAAATGGTCCCCAAACCTCCTTAGAGCTGGCTCCAGTATGCCCCTGAAGGTTCCCTTTACCTAGATTTTAGAAAAGCATTTGAGCCTGATGTGGTGGCACGTAACTGTGACTGTCTTCTCCCTTAGAGACTGAGGCCTCCAGATCACAGAACTCAGGAGTTCTGTGCTGCAACAGAACTAAAGCTGATTGGGTATGCGCTAAGTCCTGCTCCAATATGGTGAACCACTTGGATCAGAGGGCCACCAGGCTGCTGCCTAAAGAGGAGTAAACTGGCATCAGAAATGGGCCATGTTCTGTGCCAAGTCTGTGATGAGCTACTGTATTGGGAGGGATGAGAGATAAGAAGGCCCCATCTCAAAAAATAGGCAAGAGGGAAGCATTTCATAGTTTCTCACACTATTGCAGAAAAAATAGAGAGATATAGGTTTAGATGATAGCACAAATAGGTAGACACAGACCTTGTGGGATATCTGTCCCCAAAGTGTACTCATTTCATGGCAGTTTTCTGAAGTTATTTTAAATAGGATTTCTCTTTATTGGTAATATATAGAAATGCTGATGATCTGTGCAGGTTTATTTTATATCCTTGACTAAAATTATTGTTTCTTTTAGTTGATTCTTTGGGTTCTCTAAGTATACCATCACACCATCTATAAAAAGTGATAGTTTTTTTGGAGGAGGGAAGGCAAGTCAATTGGGGCTAAGTGACTTGCCCAAGGTCACACAGATAGTAAATTTGTCAAGTGTCTGAGGCTGGATTTGGACTCCAGTCCTCCTGACCCCAGGATGGGTGCTCTATTCATTGTAGTATTAGCTGCCCCAACAAGTGATAGTTTTGCTTCCTCATTGTCTGTTTATTCTTTCCATTTGTTTTTCTTCTCTTATTCCTATAGCTAGTATTTCCAATACAATATTGGTAAAGTTGTAGGTGAGGTATTGGGACAAGCAATAATTTTTATATAATTTCCTTTTGTGACAGCAATGGTCATGCATGAGTGCTTTTACTCACTAAGATGAATCAGAACACTTGACCCTGATCAGACAAAACAGAATTGAGCTGACATTCCCATGTCTGCTTAACTAGTTTAAGCACTGGATTTTGAGCATTAAAATCATGGTTCATTTCTCTTGTGTGTTGTGTTTTTTTAAATCTGTCATTTTTAATTATGGATATTACTCCAAGGAAATTTGTGAAAGTTGTAGTTTTTAAAGAGCACACTTCAATGACTGTTGGAAATATTGCAGTGGCTCTTAATGTGGGGAAGTCAAAATATCAAAGGTTATTCAAGCCCACAATGAAACTTCATCAATTATATTGAAGCTAAAACACTAACAAACAAAATCTAAGAATTGCTGCAGAACAGCCTAATTAATCTTCAGAAAACAAGATCATTCAGAGGCATCTGCCAGTTGGAGTGATTTTTGTTGATTTTCCTATGTGTTAGTATAGACCCCTGGGAGTTGAAGGACCAGTACAATTACAATTGATAAATTTTGCATTGAAGAGAAAATGCTCATCATGCCTAGACAATATAAAGACTTAGCATATGGAATTTTTTTAAAGTAACTTTTAGCAGCAAAACTCACTTTTCCATTCATGGCTATACTAAAACCATTTTCAGAAGTCAAAGTGAACCTGTGAGATCTGGACATTTTCATCAGACTGCAAAACATCCACCCCAAAAAATGTTTGGGGGATTTTGTTTTCTTTCCAGTGGACTTGGAAGTCTTATATTCATTAAGGGAATGAAAAACTCTTTGATAAATAAATAAATAAAAATATCTTTGATAAATAACTGTTTCATTTCTTTTCCTTTGCATTGTCACTGTGTTTTGCCTAGCCCAAAATATAAACCTATTATATCAAGAAGCAGAACTACAAATATTTTCAAGTGGTTATGAAATATTGCAAAATGGCCTTGAATGATGCCATATATCAGAAAAGGTTAAGATATTTATCAAAGATATGGAGATTAAACCTGCTTCAATATCCTGAGAATTTACCTGATTTAAACCTCATGAAAAGTTATGAGCTACAATTCAAGCTAGATTTGGAAAAATAGACTGTTTATCAAGGTATGCTTAATATCAAATGTGATAATAGTGTGGTTTCATTATGAATTAAAGCATGCATATCCAACATTGTTAAACTCAATGCCAAATCATATAAAATAAGTGATTTCAGTAAAATGAGGACATATTTCAAGTTAAAAACATTTTAAGGTTAGTAAAAGTTGTCTGCTGTACTGAACAAGTCAATGTATTTACTTGAGAGGTTAAGCAAATTGCCCAGGGTCACACAACCAGTATGTATCAAAAGTTGGACTTGAACCAAGACAAGAGCCAAGAACTACCTCTGAGAATGGTCTTATATCTACTATATCATGCTGCTATGTGATTTTTCTAAAAGATGTATTTTTTTTGAGGCAATCGGTGTTAAGTGACTTGCCCAGGTTTATGTAACTAGTGTCAAATGTCTGTGGCAAGATTTGAACTCAGATCTTCCTGACTCCTGGGCTGGTGTGCTATTTACTGTGCCACCTAGCAGCCCCTGTTAATTTAACAAAAACAGTAAGATTGATGATGATGATGATGATGATGATGATGATGATGATGATGATCATGGTTTCCATAAAATGTCTGGGTTGTTTGGTTTGTTTGTTTGTTTTTTCAAAGAAATCAATACACTTAAACAGCAATCATTTCATTGGCCCTAATATGATACCTGTGAGAAAAGGTCTAATATTGGATCCATGTTATAAAAAGAAAAACAGGGATGCAGAATACCAGTAGGGGAGGTGGGACTAGGACCCTATTCTTGGGATTTCTGTTCCAATGCTCCTGGAAATGGAAATACTGGCAAAGAAAAGTTTTTTACCTACAGAACACTTTGTCTTGAGTAGACTCCACCACCATCATTTGGTTTATTTGAGTTTGGCAGCTATATGGATAGAGCACTGGACCTGGAATCAGGAAGACCTGAGTTCAAATTTGACCTCAGATACTACCAACTGTGTGACCCTGGGCAAGTCATTTCACATCTGTTTCCTCACTGTACAAAGGCAATAATAATAATACCGGTAGCACCTGCCTCCCTGTTGAAAAAATTAAAAGAGTTAATAATTGTAAAGCATTTAGCATAGGACCAGGCATATAATAAATACTATAAAAATGTTGTTATTATTATTATTGAAGAACTTCACCTAAGGCCAGTTAAGGTATACCTTTATAACTCTTTCATACCAGTTGCAATTATTCTAAAAGTTAGGTTTTTCTAACCTGGTTTTCTCTGGTTTTCTGGGCCTGGTTTTCTCCTTGGGTAATGAATTTCCTTCTATCTCCCATCTCCATACCTGTTCATCTTCTATGTCTGGAATGCTCTCCAACCTCTCCTCTGACACTGAGGATGTCTAGCTTCCTTCAAAACTCAGCTCAAATTGTACTTTCTAAATGAAGCCTTTCCACATCCTCCCCAGGAGCTAGTACCTTCCAGCACCCCACCCCTCCAAAATCCCCTGACATCTATTATATATATATATTTTTTCAATACATATATTATCTCCTGATGGAAAGTAGGCTCCTTGAAGGCTGTAACTGTTTCATTTCTTTTCCTTTGTATTGTCACTGTGTTTTGCCTAGCCCAATGTCTGGCGAATAGTAGGCATTTAATAAAAGCTTCTTCCTTGACCAATTGATACATCACTTCCTTTGTGTTGACTATTTTCCCAAGGATTTCCTCACTCCTTGGAAACTGGCTCCCCCATCTCTGGGCAGATGGAGGAGCTGGGCTGGGAAGACAGGTACAGCCACAAAGTTACTCCTTCATTGCAGTAATTCAAGATTTCCACCACACCTCTCAAAGGAATGAGTGGAGAAAACAATGAGCAGCTATTACCTCACTGCCATCTGCAGGGAAGGGATGAGTCTCTTAGCAGGTATACTTTTTGACCTTTGGAGGCCTGGAATGGGAGCACGCTTAGACCCCAAGACAACAAGTGCTTGGAATTTGGTAGGTGCATAATGCATGTTTGCTGATTGATGGATAAAGGGGCAGGTTCTGAGAGGAAAGTTACCTAACTCCTTAGCCAAAGAGCATAAGGAACAAAGCATTTCTTTTCCTAGTTCCTATTGAAATGTTCTTCCTCCCACTTTGGGAAAGCCCGACTCCTTCAGCTGGAGCACCACATATTGCTTCTCCTTGTCTCCCACTCCAATAATTAGTCCCTTCTAGTGTCAAATTACTTTATATATACTAGACATTTGATATGCATGCATACAAGTATAAATAATAGTTAATAACAATAATCTTGTTTAGTTATTTCAGTCATATCTGACTTTTTGTGACCCAATTTGGGGTTTTCTTGGCAAAGATACTGAGTGGGGTTTGCTGTTTACTTCTCTAAATCATTTTACAGATGAGGAAACTGAGGCAAACCGTTGAGTGACTTGGTCAGGGCCACACAGCTATTAAGTGTCTGAGCCTGGATTTGAACTCAGGAAGTTGAGTCTTCCTGACTCCAGACCTGGCACACTATCAACTAGGCCACCTAGCTTCCCCTCATGACCCATGAAGAGTCGGAATAATAATAATAATAGCTACCATTTATATAGCCTCTACCATGTGCCAGGCACTTGGCTAAGCTTTTTACACATATTATCTCATTTGATACTTTGGATATATCATATACATCACACCACAGAGCTAGAGCTGACAGGGGCCTCAGAAGCCATCTAGTCTGGAACCTCAGCCTCAGAGAGGCTAAGTGATTTGTCCAAAGTCATACGGATTGTAAATAGAGGGGCAATAGATCCCCTGATTCCAGGGGTGCTGTTTCAAACCAAAATTACGGCATCTTTCACTGAAGGTGATTGCCACTATACCTTTGTACAGGCTGACCCCCATGCCTGGAATGCATGCCCACCCTCCTCACCTCTGCATCCTGTGATATTTAGCTTCTTTCAAGGCTCATCTCAGGTGCTACCTCTTAGAGGAAATCTTATAGGAAACAGGAAACCCTGATTGTTAATGTTTTCCTCCTTCCTCAAATTATTTTGTACTTTTCTGTGAAAAGGTTGCATCCCCAGTATAAGATAAGCCCCTTACAACTAAGATTGTGTTTTACTTTGTTTTCGTAACCATGGAGCCTGGCAAATAGTCTGTACTTGCTAAGGATTCATTGAATGAACTAGTGTTCACAGAAAATAACTTAGAAAACTTTGACTAGTCTGTTCCTACCCCTGGAACCAATCAATCATCAAGCATTTGTTAAGCACCTTCTGTGTGCCCAGAATTCTGTTAAATTCTGAGGTACACAAAGATAAAAGACCCTGCCATCAATGAGCTTACATTCTATAGATCTATATAGATTAAAGAGCTCTTCCAGAATCTCATGCAGTGAAATATACACACAGGCAAGGGAGGCTCATTTATTCTTAATACAGAACGAACAGCAATGTCATTTTTTATACACACTGCATTCACTTATTTATACATATGTACATAGACACATATGCCCCCCAAGAGCACCTTCTAATATTATTTTCCCCATTTCACAAGTGAGGAAACCATGGTCCCAAGAGTACCTTCTTCAAAGCTTCAAAACAGAAGAAAACAATTAGGGCTTTTCAGATGTACTCTCCTTGCCAGAAACCACCTGGGACTCACTTTCTTAAAGTATTTTCTGTGTCCCTTATGCTCCCCAGGAAAGCTAAGGATCCATACAGAAGAAGAAAGGCCGTATTTCCTTAAAAGAAATATCAAAATTTGGCAAGAGAAGTCAAGCCAAAAGGGTTCTTCCTCTCCTAAGGGGAGCACAGGAACTTCCAGGCAGAGTCATAACCTCTACAAAGTCCAAACAGGCTTCAACATGCCACAGACAGCTCACAGGCTCAGCCGAGAATCTTTTAGGCAGCAATCTTCCTGATTTTATCTCGCATTGTTGGCCCTGGTTTCAGTTCAGTGGGTGAAAGGAGATGGAAAGGAAAATCATAAGCCCCACATTCGCTTCAACCTTCTTTCCAAATACTTCTTCCCTGGAAGCATACCTGTAAGTCATAAGAAACCAGGATTTGACATGAAAGACAAGCCACTTGACAGTCAAGAAAAGAGCCAATCTGGAGCAAAAAGATGCCTTGGCATTTATTCTTTTATGCCCCCTACCCCTAGCATCTCTTTTTCATGATCCATTCCTTTTCTGTATGGCAACTCTCCCATTCCCCCCACCCACCTTCTGTCTCGAATATCCAGTGCCGTCTCTATGTCCATTCCTACCAAAACCTGTTCTAGGGACAGGGAGTACCATTCCTCACACTGAAGGATACTTATAAATGGCATTGAAAAGTCCTGGATATTCAATCAGAAAATCAGAGGTTCTGTCCTGGCTTGGTCACTAACTATCTGTATGATCTTAGTCTCCTTGACCAAGTCACCTCAGGTTAGATCGTGAACTCCTAGAGGGCAGGGACTATCTTTTGTCTCTTTTCTGTATCCCCAAAACTTAGCATCGTGCATTTGTTGTTTCATGGTTTTTCAGTCATATCTGACTCTTTATGACCCCATTTGGAGTTTTCTTAGCAAAGATACTGGAGTGGTTTGCCATTTCATTTTCCAGCTCATTTTACAGGTGAGGAAAGTGAGGCAAACAGCTTTTTTTTTTTAATTTGCCCAGGGTTACACAGCTAGGAAGTGTCTGAGGCCAGATTTGAACTCAGGAAAATGAGTCTTCCCAATTCCAGGCCAGTATTCCATCCACTGTACTACCTAGCTGCCCATGTCTCAAATAAAGTGGTTCTTTTCCTCCAAAGTCCTTTCCAGCTTAAAATCTATGATCCACCCAACACATTCTTATACTTCTCTATACACTAAAGGGTTGGCCAACCAGTGGACAGTCACTCTGCAACTTACCTTTAAAGAGGGTCTCATACCTGAGGGCAATGGTTTTGGGATTCTTTGGTCCTCCATCATTTCAGGGCTCATGGTGGCTATGTTTCTCCTTTCCTCTGTGTTGAAATTGACCCCTTCTGTATCTCATCCTGTAATCTCAGCCCTTTCTCTGTCTTCTAAGGATTCAATTAACTAACTTAATAAACCCAGGGTTCTTAACTTTTTTTTTTTTGGTCGTGGACTCCTTTGGCTGTCTCATGATTGGTGATGGTAAGCTTCCCTATATTAAGAAATGCGTTTCTGAGTAAAGATGTTTTCACTATCCAGTGTCCAGGGCTTGTTCTATGAGGAGACAAATTTGGAAGTTACATCTTCAGTATGATTGGCAGGGATGCTCCAAGCTCTGCCTTCTCAAAAACTATCTCCTTCTCCTGGCTATTATGACATTAACCTCCCTACCAATCCACTTGAAATTTCCTTTGAGTTAGATAACAAAGGCTAAACTATTATCTCCAGAATGTCACTTAAAATGAATAGCATATAACCAGGATGTGGCAGAAGGACTCTCTCCTAAGAATAGTTTAGTTTGTTACATGGGTTTTTAACCTTGGGTTATGGATAGCTTTTAGAGGATTCATGAACTTGTTGGGAGGGGGGCAGAATTACATCTTTATTTTCACTAACCTTTAAATGAAATTTAGTCCTTCAATTATTAATATAGCCACAGGAGTGTGGTGGTATTTAACAACCAGCTCTCCAGGGGAAGTGGAGGGAAGAAAGCATAATACATTTTTCAATTTAATCTATATTACTAACATTTTCTCCATAGTTTGCTATAGTCTAGATGATCAAAAAAACTGCAAAATTTTTTTTGTAGATTTTGCTGATTTTCAAAGTGTAAATGATCACACTGAAAATTTTAACAACTGGCTTTCTCCATTTGAGCTGGTTCCAGCATACCCCTGGATGGAGGTACCAAACATTATTCTGAGAAAGATGACAAGAGGCACCCTATAGACAATAGATCAGCAGAGAGACAAAGGAGTCCATGACCAAAAAAAAAAGGTTAAGAACTCCAGGTTTATTAAGTTAATTAATTGACTCCTTAGAAGACAGAGAAAGGGTTGAGATTACAGGATGAGATACAGAAGGGGTCAATTTCAACATAGACCCCATGAGCCCTCAAATGATGGAGGACCAAAGAATCCCAAAAGCATTTATAATAATGATTGTATCTATTGTTTACTTTAATGTTTGCAAAACTCTTCACATGCGGTTGTTTTTCAGTCTTTTCAGTCATGTCCGACGCTTGTTGTCCACATTTAGGGTTTTCTTGGCAAAGATATTGAAGTATCTTGCTGTTTCCTTCTCCAGCTCATTTTTTTACAGATGAGGAAACTGAGGCAAGCAGACTTAAATGATTTTCACAGGGTCGCATGGCTAGATGTCACATGTCCAAGGCTAGATTTGAATTCAGGAAGATTAGTCTTCCTGACTCCAGGTCCCACACTGTCACCACTGAAACACCTATCTGCCCTCTTTAGAATATGTATCTTATTTGATCCTCACAGTCTAAGGTGGAGGTCATTATTATCCTCAACTTACAGATAAGAAAGCAGTCTGAGAGAGGTTCAATGTCTTGCCCAGGATGACTATAGGGGCAAGGTAAGCCCCTCTGTGAGGAATAAGATTATACAAACCAAGACCCCAACTCAATATGACCTTTCTATTACCCTGAGCTGTTTGGGAAGAGGGATCCTGAGAACTTGAGGGCTGCTCCTCTCCTGGGACCCTGGCCAGGTCCTTGAGAAGAGATATGATAACTGCCCAACTCCTGGAACTAGCCATTCCAA
>NW_027187316.1:2361988-2416299 GCF_028583685.1 Petaurus breviceps papuanus
TTTTTTTTTTGGGGGGGGGGGCGTAGGGGAAGAGGTAAGCATAAAATACTTTTCAGTTTAATCTATAGTACTAAAGTTTTCTACATTTCTAGATGATTAACAAAAATAATAAATCATTTTTGTAGATTTTGCTGATTTTTAAGGTACAAATATTCACACTAAAAGTTTACCAATCAGCTCTCCCCGCTTGAGCTAGCTCAAATATAACCCTGGATGGAGACAACAAACATTATTCTTCAGTACCCCCAAATGATCATCTATGGATCCCTAAGTACGTGTGTCAATATCATGGGTATAGAGAACTCATTCCAGGGTTCTGCCTCCCCTAACTCCAGAATGCTACAAATACACCAAATGAGCCCATAATACTCTACACTTAATCCCCCTTGATCTCCTCCCTCCACCTACTCCCCCACTTTGACCCTAGCAACTGTGAGCCTTGACCCCTATTCTTTTAGTTGTTGTTGAATTACTTCTGTCCCATCTGACTGTCTCTGACCCCATTTGGGGTTTTCTTGGCAAAGATACTGGAATACTTTGCCATTTCCTTCTCCAGCTCATTTTACAGGTAAGGAACTGAGACAAACAGAGGTCAATGACTTACCCAGAGTCACATTGCTACTAAATGTCTAAGGCCAGATTTGAACTCAGGTTGGAGTCTTCCTGACTCCAGGTCTGACACTCAATCCACTGCACAGATCAATACTTTATATTATATCCTCTAATGCAGGATCTTCCTCAATCTTGGAATGCTTTCCCCATTCTGAATCACTTCTACCTTTTACAATCACTGACTCCATTGAAGGCCTAGCTCAAACACCATGTCCTATAGAAGGCCTTTGCTGATCTCCTTCACTGTAACTTTGAATTTATCTAGTATATATTTTGTATTTACTTATCCATGTACTCATCATTTCCCTCAGTAGAATGTAAACTGGGATTATTGAGGACAAAAATCTTTTTGATTTTTTTGTCTTCATTGTTTAGTTTTTCTCAGTGATGTTTGACTTTTCATGACCCCATTTTGGGGTTTTCTTGGCAAAGATACTGGAGTGGTTTGCTACTTCCTCCTCCAGCTCATTTTACAGATAAGGAAACTGAGGCAAACAGGGTTAAGGGACTTTACCAGGGTCACACAGCTAGTAAGTATCTGAGGTCAGATTTGGACTCAGGAAGATGACTCCAGGCCTGGCACTCTATCCATTTTGCCACCTAACTACCCATTGTTAAAAAAGGGGATAGTGTATGCTTAAGAAATGCTTGTTGAATTAAATTTAATTGGAGGGGGTGGGGAGAGAATCTCTAAAACAGGGAAGGGATGAGCTAACCTTTAATACGACATTCATTTATTGCCACAAAACTGCTCTGCACTAACCTCAATTCTCAAAAATACAACCACCAAGAATTCAAAGAGACAAAATCCTAACTTGAACACAAAGGAATAAAAGCAATAACATTTGGGGATAACACCAAAAGGCAGCAGAGTATAGTGAGGACAGCACTGGAATTAATGTTCAGAGACTTGGGTTCAAACCTCCTCTGCTATTTAATACTAGCATGACTTTGGTCAAGTCAGCTTCCCCTATCTGAGCCTTGTTTTCCTCATCTATAAAATAAGGAGGTTGGACTGAATGACACTTTCCAGTTTTAAAGCCTATAAACTTTAATCCAGTCCAGTTTCTTTTTGACCTAGGCAAGGAAACAGTCCAGGAAAGGAGTTGATTCTAATTATATTCTTCTTTATCAATCAATAATCAAACCCTAACACAAATGACAACTTCTATCCCAAAACTCCATGTTCTCCCCATCTCTCTCTCCCACATCCTTCAAGTTCCAAATTGTCCCTTTGTGACATTTCCCCCTTTAGGTCTGATTTTTTAAGTCATTTTGTTCTAATTTTACCTGTGTAAAACTACATGGAACTAAAGGTTTTATGGAAAAGGAAGAGGAACACCCTTTAGAGAAATATACCCATCTCCCATCCCATTAGGAATATCCTGAGATCTTACCACAATTCCCCTTCTAGAGGGAACCCTTCTTATCTCAACTTAGTCAAATTTTTCTAACTATATCAGAAGGATGTATTTTCTATATCTTACCACTTTGCGAGAAGATAAAAGCTAAAATACAAGGGACGTAGGGGGAGAAGGAGTCTAGGGGGTGGAATTTTGGACACAGTAGCAGACAAATATATCATGCTTTGTTTAAATTATTTTTTTTCTTTTTTACAGAGAAGGGCTTATTAAATGGCTGGGGGAGCATGTCTTGAATTTACTGGGATGTAAAAGCAGAGGACATTAATAAGATTTATTTTTTAAATTAAACGAAGTTGAGACTCCAGAGCTCTGTGAACAGAAATCATATTGCCTATATGAGAGCAAATGAAACCTCACTGTATTCTTCCTCTCACCGTGGCCAAGAGACAACAGAGTGCTGAAAGTTTAATCACCTAAAAACTGGTAGTTACTTCAACATGTGGTTTGAAACTAGGATGACAATTTTTTTCAAACTTATTTATTTCAAAATAATAATGCATTCATGTAGCATATTTATCAGCTGTTTTCCTCATAATAACCCCATAAGGTAGATCATATGGTTATTGTCCCCACTTGACAGATGGGGAAACTGAGTCAAAGAATTCAAAGACTAGTCTGAGGTGACTCAGCTAGTAAGTATCAGAGGCAGGACTCAAACTCAGGTATCCTTTTTCCAAGGTCAGTGTTCATATCTCTACACTAAGCTATCTTTCCAATTGTACTTGGATTGTAAAATGGGTCATTCAATCATTTAGATATTTCTCAGTTCTCAAAGTAAATGTTAATTGCTCAAAGGATATTCAAGATGATTGTCTTAGTAGATAGACTGATGACTATTGCTCATTCTCGCATTAATTTGTTCATTCATTCATTTATTCAACATGGACATGTTAGGAAGCAAAAACTGAGTTCAAATCAAAATCTCATTCCAAGTTTAGCATCCTAACCATTTTATCACACCAGAAGAACTTTTCACTCCCAGAAAAAGGTCAGCTTTGTCCCCCAACCCCAAGTAATGGGCACAATGTTAGCCAAGTAAGCTACTCAGTGATTTCTTATTGCAAAAAAGGGAAACTTGGTTCAGGTTTTAATACTCACTTCTCATCGTGAACGAGCCACTAATTTAGATCCATTGTTAGGATTATATGTTGAATTCTAAATAAGGGAGAAAATAACAGCACTGTCATGAATGTCCCCAAAATAGTTTCCATGATGCTTTAGAGTTTACAAACATCTTCCCTCACTACAACCCTGCCAGGTCAGTTACTAGCTCTATGAGCATGGACAAGTCACGTCAAGTCCCAGGTTTGGTTATGTTTCCTCCAAAACTTGGGTATTATTAACCACATGTTGCAAGGAAAATATTTTGTTTAAAGCTCTCTAGACAAAAAGAGTCATTGCCATTATTAAATTCATTTGGCAGATGTGAAAAATAAAGCTCACAAAGTGGTACTTATTCTAAATCACATGCACAGTAAATAAGTAGTTGAACTGAGACTTCATTCATCTCAAGTCTTCTGATCCCTGGGCAAGTCATTTGATCTTTTTTTGTCTTCTTATTATAAAATGATGATAGTAATAGTACCTAACTCTCAGGATTGTCGTAAGAATCAAATGAGATAATATTTGCAAAACATTTAGCACAGTATTTAATACATAGCACCATATCAATGCTAGCTATTATTATTATATGTATATATGCTTGTGTACATATGTACATATACACATGGCCATTGCATATATGTGTGTGTACAGCATACATGTGTGTTGTATGTGTATGCACAAACACACAGGATGTCCTCAAAGTCTTAGTGCCATTATAAGCTTTAATAGCTTAGTTTCCACACTGGGAGTTTTCTACCCTGGAGAAATTACAGATTTGGACTACATACATACAGGATGTTCCTACACCACAGTGCCTCTCCAGGTGTGTATATCATTATGTTTATTATGATAATCACCATTATTCTTTTTATGACTGGTATCTATTAACCAGACATGCAGAGTGGCCAAGTACTGTCATCTCCTTGACTTTCTGCATGGAGACTCCTGTACGCCCTTCTAGTGGAATCTAGTCAGTGGGAGTTTTGTTATTCCAATCTACCACCTCAGCTGTCTACTTCATTTCAATTCAGTCTAAAGTGTTTATTCAGTGAATGAACTAGTATTTATTAAGAGCTTAGTATGTGCCAGGCACTGTGTGAACCATGGGAGACTCCAAAATAAAAACAAAACAGTACCTGCCCTCAAGTAATTTAATTCTATCAGAAGACAACATGTATATAATCAAAAGCATATTACCCCCCCCCAAATAAATATCAAATGAACATAGGATTAACTAGTAGGGGAATTTTGTTGTTGTTTTATCAAGTCCTACATTTCCTGACCTTTGGGAGGTTTTCTTGACAAAGAAGCTGGAATGGAGTAACTTGCTATTTCCTTTTCCAGCTCATTTTGCAGATGAAGAAACTGAGGCAAAAAGGGTTAAGTGACTTGTCCAGTGTCACACAGCTAGTCCATGTCTGAGGCCAGATTTGAACTCAGGTTCTCCCAACTCCAAGTCCAGCACTCTATCCACTGTGCCATATAGCTGCCCCCATAGGGGAAAGGAACTAGAGACCAGAGTGATTAGGAAAGGTTTGATATAGATGGTGGTACTCATGTTGAGTTTTAAAGGAAACTGTTACTCTAAAAGACAAAGGCAAGGAAGGAGTATTCCAGGCATAGTGGTACACTCCAGTTCAAAGGCATGGAGACAGTCATGTATAAGAAACAGTAACAAAGTCAAAGTAAGAAAGACCATTGAGTAAGTAAAGATGAGTAATGTATGTCTGCAAAGGCAGATTGGAGGCAGATTCTGAAGAGTTTAGGGTGCCCAGTGCAAGTATTTATATATGATGTTAACATATGAGTTAACAATGAACTATTGGAGTTCATTAAGTGACATGGTCAGAACATTATTTCACTATAACCACTTTAGCAGTTGTGTTTAAGGTGGATTGTAGAGGGGAGAGACTTGAGGCAGGGAAACTAGTTAGGAGGCTATTATAATAATACAACTGAGAGGTGATAAGGGCCTGAACTAGTATGGTAGCCATGTGGGCAAAGAGGACTTGGGTGCATAAGATGTTGTAAAGGTAGAAATAACAAGATTTGGAATGGATTAAAAATGAGAGGATGAGGGATGGACAACTGAGGATGGGGGACTAGAAAGAGAAAGGTTCAAAAGATGGATGAGTTTCAGGAAAAAGACAAACTCTGTTTCTGATGTATTGAATTTGAGATGCCTGTAAGATATTTCTATGGAATCGTTTAGAACTGGAACTCTGGAGAGAGACTAGGGCTGACAGTCCTATGTGCATAGGAATGAATACTTAAAAAAAAAAGTATTCTTTGCTGGGCACTGGATGCATCCGATTTGAGATCCAATCAGTTTGGAGCTGGAAGGAATGATTCTGAGGAAAGATAGTCTTTCATGAAATGAAAGAAGTCTTCAAACACTAAAGATTCTGTTCTCTAACAAAATCTGAGCACTAAACTCATCTATTTAATAGAGTAGCTGCCCTCTATTCTTCTGTCTCACAGGTCCACAGACTCCATGATGTTATGAAGAAAAGAAAAAACTTTCTTACCTCTTCCATTCTTGATGACCCCTTCAGGGAAGACATCCTCACCTTTAAGGCTTCTCTTGTCTAAAACCAAAGGAAAAATCAATTACTGGCAGTGGTAGTCTACTTTCAGGGAAGAATAAAACCCATAAGACTCAAATCTGCACTCCTTCAACTTAAGGATAAGAACTTTGGATCTGAGGGGCGGCCAGATGGCTCAGCGAGTAAGAGCACCAGCTCCAGTGTTGGGATGACCTGGAGATCGAATCCCGGGCTCAGACACTCAGTACCACACCCAGAAATGACTGGCCCTGTAACCTTGAGCAAGTTACTTAACCTCAATTGCTTAAAAAAAAAAAAAAAAGAACTTTGGATCTGTAATACAATGATCTGTCCCAAATCCAATTCATCAAAGCACAAGTCACTTGCACACACTGGTTACGTGTTGTTTCTCACCTTGTCCTTACCTACATTCACAAGCAGGTGGTAGTTGAGTATAAATCAAAAAGAATTTTCCTCTCTCCCTCAACCCGTCCCACGCTTTCAATTCCCTCCCCTAACTATACTCAGGCTTTTGTTTGCTCACTCCTGAACTAAATAGGTCTCTAAGATTTGCTACAATCCCCAATAAGGAAAATGAGTCCACTGTGTATGCAGTAGACAAAAGTTACCTTTTGATCCAGAATGGTTCCAAACAGCAAGATGAAGAACCCCTAGGACAATGATCAACATAAATAAGAACAAGGGAGAAGATTTCCCAGACTATGTCCCTGTCTGCCAGAGTCATAACTAGGGCAAAGCAACTGATATTTTGGTCCAGGGCACAAAAATTTAGAGTTCAAATAATTCAAATAACATTTTTTAAATGTGCAATTTAATTTGTCACATTTACATGTAAACACCACCTATGTATGGTACCTCAACAGCATAGAGATAACTGTGTTTAACACTCAAATAGCAAGAAAAATAGGAAGCTAACAGATAACAAGCATTGTTAATAATATCCACCTGTGAGCCATTATAGTAATTAACTCCCCTCCCACTCGACTAAATTTATTTTAATTACCTCTTGTATTATTTTCATATCATGAATTACAGTTGATTTGTGGGTATGCATTTAATGCTACTTACCTCAGGCAACAAAATTTCTAAATTTATGGCTTTGGTTGTAAGATTCACAGGACTCTTTTTTTAAAATTATATTTGAGGAAAATAGTAGTCAGAATTTTACATGCCATTTGCTAAATTTAAAAAAAAAGTGGGATTTTTTTTCCCTTTAAGGCTACCTTCCTATAATAGAATAACCTCTTCCCTAGCTATAATTGTTATATTATATCATACATATCATATCATGTTGACCTTACGTTATTTTATTTTGTATGATTTCATATATGTAAAGCTTGGATATTGAATTGAATATATATGTGTGTATTCATGTGTGTGTGTGTGTGTGTGTGTGTGTGTGTGTGTGTGTGTGTGTGTAGTTTACAAGATTTGGGGGAAAATTGCCAATATTATTAAATGTGGGGGGTTTATGCATTTGTTTTTCTCCAAATGCTGACAATGATTTTCAGTCACTAGGTCAAGGATTAGGAACCGTATCTTATGTTGAAAGGTAACATAGGCTCCAATGAAAGTCAATATACTTCATCCCTTCATTCAATAAACATTATTGAGTACCTACTATGTGCTAGGCACTGTGCTTGATAGTGGGAAATAAAGAAATAGTCTTTACCCTCAAGAAGCTTATATTCTATTGGGGGAAACTAGCATATATGTATAAAATTAAATATAAAATATGTAATGAGGAGAGAGCATATTCTATTTCACACAGCGGTAGACTATACAAAGGTATGGAGATGGTAGATAAAAAGTCATCTATGGGAAACTAGCCAGTTTAGATAGAACAAAGTGTGTGAAGGAAAGTAATAAGAAATAAGTTTGGAAAGGCAGTGTGGATACATATTGCAAAAGACTTTGAAAACCATAGTAGAGTATCCTAGAGGCAATAGGGAGCTATTGAAGCTTCTGAGGCAGAGTGACATGATCAGAATTGTACTTTAGAAATGAAATTATGACAGCTGTGTGGAAAATGGATTAGGGGCGGCTAGATGTCACAGTGAATAGAGCACCAGCGCTGGAGTCAGGAGGACCTGAGTTCAAATCCGGCCTCAGATACTTAATACATACTATCCGTGTGACCTTGGGCAAGTCACTTAACCCCAATTGTCCCCTGCCATCCCCCACTGCAAAAAAAAAAAAAATGGATTAGATAGGCGAGAAACCACTAGCTGTGAGACTTGTCTTGTAAGTTCCAGTTAGGACTGAGACATGATGTGAACCCTTACCTCCCAGGCAGGTGGAATGACTTTTTATTATGGATATGGATATGCAAAGTTACAAAGAATATAAGGCAAAATATTTCTCTTTTTTAAACTTTTGGGACATTCATATGACATGATGGTCATAATAAGTGATTATATAGGAGATACATGGCACAGGCAAATTAACCTCCCAGGTCTTTTCTAACTGAGAACTGTGAACTACACCTTCTATGAAAGAGAGGCATCAACGTGATAATGACAAGTCTGGTGGAAGATGATGAGATTTGAAAAGGCAGGAAAATGAGAAGAATAGAGAAGCAGGTTGAGCGACATCTTGGAAGAGGATAGTAATACAGAAGGCATTTTAGAAAAATATGATGGTAATGTCTTTTTTTTTTTTGTCAAATCACTTGGAAGGAGAATAGCCCTGAAAATAAAACCAAAACCCTCTAGTAAAGTAATGCTTTTATTAATGTAAATTAAAATTTCAGTGCTTGGGGCAAGTAGTATGAAATGTATACCCATAATAAGAATGGTAGAAAGAGATTTTTAACTCCAAGGGCTGATAACTTACAAGGCTTACAACACCTAAAGTATAGGAAGTAAGGGAAAAGTATAGGGAAAGGGAAATGAATATCTGCAAACTGTTTAAGGAGCAATGAGTGAAGTAATAAATTTTATTTTATCTGGGCGTTAATATATCTTTCAATATTACTCTTGAAGAGTAATTATCTTTAATTAACTATAGCATCAATTATTAAAATTAGTTAAGTAGGGGCAGCTAGGTGGCACAGTGAATAGAGCACTAGCCCTGGAGTCGGGAGGACCTGAGTTCAAATTTGGATTCAGACACTTAAAACTTACTAGCCGTGTGACCTTGGGCAAGTCACTTAACCCCAATTGCCCTGCTTTCCCCCTCCAAAAAAAGCAAAAAAAATTTAAAAATTTATAAAATAAAAATAGATGAGTTACATAATTAGTTAAATTATCCATTTAATTAATTTGAGTGACAGCTTGAAACTGCACTAAGACTTTTGGGATACCCTGTATTACTAATTCCAGATTTTAATCTACTAACTCAAGATTTTAATACTAGTATTAAAGCTTTGCTGCTTTAGGTAAGAGTTTTATGTCTCAAAAAAAGATACTCAATTCTTTCTATATCTTATACATAACTGTTAGAGATCTCTTTATGTGGACCACTAGGTGGTAATTCAGGTATTACTGTATTCCTGGCATCAGCAAGCTGAATAAGAGATATAGTACCTAAGAGATAATAAGGATCTTAGAAACATAGCTTTATAAATCCAGATCATAACATAAAAACAAACCTCCCAAGCTAGTAATAGTCTTATGCAGCAAAATACATGTGAAAAGATTTCTTGTATAGATTTTTGGGAAGGGAACACCTACCATGTGCTAGGCTCCTTTTACAATTACTATCTCATTTGATGATCACAACAACCCTGGAAGGCAGGTTCTGTTATTGTCCCCATATAATAGATAAGGAAACTGGGGCAAATGGAGGTCAGGTGACTTGCCCAGGGTCACAGTTAGTAAGGGTCTGAGGCTGGATTTGAACTCAAGTATTCCTGACTCCAGGCCCAGAGTTCTATACACTGAGTCACCAGTTGCATCTGTAGCTCTAACACCAGAAAGGCATAATTATTATAGTAGAAAGTGGAAGGTCACAGCCAAGTGGAAGAAGGAAAGAGATGAGCAAAAACACCAAGCAGTTATCAAACACCCATAATTGCAACTGACGAAGTTATTTGGGATGTATCCACTTAGCCCGGAACACTCAGAATAGTAGAAAAATATTCCCTGGTTTGTGTCACTTACCTGGAAAGCATTGAGTAAGGAGAAGATGATATGGAATGCTAAGGAGCTGCCATCTATTAGGGTGGCTATCCCAAAACCCCAGGTCAGTCCCAGCAGTGGGGTGAGAATAGCCACATTCTTACTGATCCTTATAATGGTCACCATATCCTGAGACTTGGAACTTCCAATCGAAGGCCTTCGAGTGTTGACAGCCACAACGAAAACCACGATCAGATTTACTGCCACAATGGTCAGAGCTGGGATGACAAAGGCAAGAAGAGCTTTAGAGTTGTCCCAGTTGAGCCAGCAAGCCTGAGGCCGCACATAACCTTTTCTTGGTTCTGTGACAGCAACTGTAATGGCAGCAATGACCAGAGGACACCCATAGCCAACCGAAAAGGCTGTGGCCATCATAGCAGACTTCATCATCCGGCGGAACACGATCAGTATTCCATAGAGGATGAGGAGGGCTTTGATCAGCATCCAGAAGAACAGAGAAAGGTAGAAGTAGTGATTAAAGAATGTCACCACTACACACCAGTTGTAACTCCGTGCTGTGCCATCAAAGAAGGACGCAATGATGAACCACACATTGGCAATCAGTAACGATGTGGCAATGTTCACAATGCACACATGGCGCATGTATGAGATCTCTGTCACTGTCACTTGGGACCACACTGTGATTTCAATGATCAGGCACAGAATAAGGCTTAAGATGGAGATGCTGAGACCAATGCAGGTAATATAATCCAGGGTTTTATTGGCTAAGGTCTTAGGAGACATTAGAATGGAGAAGGACATCAGGAAATTGGTGTAGTTGCAACGGCACATGGCTTTATCCATAACATCCACTGTTGTTTCACAGGCCTCTTCTACCCACCTCCTATTCTGGGAATGCCAGCCTACACACTGAGCTTTGGCATTGCGGGATTTATTGATCTTCTCAAAAGTGAGTAAGACTTGTTTCAGCTTTTCTGGTAGGATCACTGAGAGAACCAGCCCATTCACCTGTCTGGGAAAATTCTCATTCTGCAAACGAGTTTCTTCCAAAATTTCTCCCAGAGTTGAGAAAGCAATGCTAATGGCCTGGGAGGAAGCTGGGAGCTTCTGTAGCTCTTTCCAGGGGATAAACACTATCCCTTGTACATTCTCCTCACCATCAGTCACCCTCATAGAGAAATTAAAACTCTTCCCTTGGGTGTTGTGGCTGACTCTAAAGCCTTTGGTCTGAATAAAGGGCGCAACTACTGTATTCTCAGGCTCATCACTGATGGTGAGATTCTTGGCAAATGAATTCACGGACTGTAGCAAAACTGAGCTAGTGGTTCTCTCAGGAATGAAGGCCCAATTTGAGATGACTGATCTGTCAAGGACGTGGTTAGCCATTGTGCTGAAACTCTGCCAATGGAAACAAGAGAGAATTAATAATCATAATCATAATAAATCATACTTGTTCGGTATTTTTTTACACTTTATCCATCATCTTCATATATCCTTTGAGTTTCACAATAACCCTGTGAGAAAGCTAGGCCAAGTGTTATATTCATCAAACCCATTTTAAAGATAATTGAGATAACTGAGGCCTGCTAAGTTTATGTGACCTAATCATATTCAGATATCCAGTAAGAACTGGACATTAGACTCAATCTGACTCATTATAAGTTCATAAGATGACAGCTCTGGAAGCAAAAGATCAGAGGTCACCCCGTCCAACTCTGTTATTTTAAAACTAAGGAAACCAAGGCCTAGAGAGATTATATGCCCAAGGTTACATAGGTAGAAGGAAGACTCAAACTCAGGTCCTCTGTCTCCAAGTTCAACATTCTTTCCACAGCACCTCACTGGCTCCTAGTCCAGGGCTCTTTCCCCAGAAAACATTCATATTTAAAAATAAAACAATGGCATACCTCCCTTCTAAGCCTGGTAAGTAATTCCCAGCATTTCCTGTGGCAATAAAGGTAGATAAGCACAAATTTTCCATGATATGGGTGATGACCTGCTTCATTGGAGGGAATGTTAACCTCATGAGATTATGAATCTCCTGGAGAATTGGGATAATCCTTTCAAGTAGCCAAATTCTATTGAAGTGATTCCTTTTTTAAACACTGGTCTTGAAGACCTTTTGCTCTATGAATACCCTATTAAAATGTAAACATTCTTGGAAAAAGTTATAACTTAAACTGTCATCAATGAATATCTTATTGGGGATTTCTTCCCAAATATGATAGAGGGTTAAGACACCAAAGCCTAATGGAACACAAAATACACCCCAGGAGGCAGTGAGCAAGTCTGAGTCTAAGTAGGTTCTTAAAGGACAAGCGGTTACTAAAGGCCAACCTACTTAATGTTTGTTGGAGTTCAGTCTTTTCAGTCCTGCCCCACTTCACTACCAGATTAGGGTTTTTTGGAAAAGATACTTGAGTGGTTTGTCATTTTCTTCTCCAACTCATTTTACAAATGAGGAACAAAGGCAAACAGGGTCACACAGCTAAGAAGTATCTGAAGTCAGATTTGAACTCAGGAAGATGAGTCTTCCTGACTCCAGGCCTGGCCCTCCAGTCAACTGCACCACCTGTGTGCCTTCTGAGAAATATAGATGATGGTAACATTTTACTACAAAGAAAGCTATACCTGCATCTTCCTCCAGTTGACATCTGCAGACAGTTGCATGGATATGTTTTTCAGCAAGTCTACTATAAAGGCAATATTTCCAGATGTAGGTTCTGAGGACCGCACACCATTGATCACACAGGCATAATCATGTGGACATTTCTTCCGGATGCCTTGAGTTGCTGATTCAATTAACTCTTGATTAGATGGATTTATTAACACGGTTGAAGAAAACCGTGAGCCACCAGCCAAGCTCGGTTCATATACTGAAATTGCATTGGTCTCCTGTGAAAAAATAAAAAAAAAAACACAAAAAAATAGCTATTACCTTCTACAGAAAAGAGACCTTACTGGTATCTGGGGTGGTCTTACTGATATCTGGTTACTATTATTAGATACACACAAAGTAGAAAATCATCTTTTTGCTGGGACAGAGATCAGACCCAGATTAGGCAATATCTCAATGATCACCCAAAAGGTTCTGAATAATTCTCAAAATGAAATTAATTAATTCAAATGGAAATAATAGTTTTTAAGCCATGATTTAGCATTCTTTTTTTAGGTAAGGGAAAGGAAAGGAAGGAAATAGGAAGCAGATAAAATTTAATACACAATGCTAGGTTGTTATGACTTCCAAAAAATTGGGAATTTAAACTGAATCAACTTCTCTCTGAGATTATTTCCAGTCTATCCTGAATAAATAGCTTGTTTGGGGGCGGCTAGGTTGTGTAGTGAATAAAGCAATGGTCCTGGAGTCAGGAGGACCTGAGTTCAAATCTGACCTCAGACACACAACACTTACTAGCCGAGTGACCTTGGGCAAGTCACTTAACTCCAATTGCCCCTACAAAAAGCAAAAAATAAAAAATAAATAAAAAGCTTGCTTGTACATAGTTGTTTGCATGTTGTCTCTCCCTTTAGACTGTGAGCTCCTTGATATCCATGACTCTTTTCATTTGTTTATTTGGACTTTCTTTGTATCCCTAACACTTAGCACAGTGCCTGACACAAAATCAAAACTTAAAAGCTCATTCACTTGCTAACTTGATATCTCACTTCAATACTTTCTAGATATGTGATTTCTGTGTTGGAGGTGCTCTCTCCACCAACAAACATCACCCCCATATTGTTTCAGGGGTTGTTATAGTCAAAACAAGTCATCACACTGTGACCAACCCTGTGTTAATGACTCTCTGACATCAAATTTTGGTGGGAAGAAAAACCAAAAAACACAATGCATATTGTTTCTCCATTCACTCGTGGATAGTAATAGTACCAAACAACTTTGAAAAATTCTCTATTTCTTGTGCCTTGTGATTGGGACATATTTATAACCAGCAGCAAACCTTGATGTAATATCAGAAAATGAAGTAGGGAGAGTCAGTGCTTAATTAAGCAGGATAAGCAGAGGCTGGAGGGAATGGGAGGAAGGGGCTGACTAGGAATAATAGGTTATAAGATATAATGTAGGTCTTACTTTCTACATCCCTCTGAGACATCTCATCTCTTGTTCCATGCTCAAATGATTAAAAAGCAGAAAGAGATGCTAATTGGTGCAGTATTTTTGTCAAGCTATCTGGCAACGTATAATGTACGTCATAAAACTAATGACTCACCCTCTCTGGCCTAGTGATCTCCATACTAAAACTATATCCAATGGATGTCATTGAAGGAAAGAATGGGGAGAGACTTATCTGTGCAACAATATTCATAGACATTTTATTTGTAAGAGCAAAAAACTAGACATAGTCTACCTGCCTAATTATTGGGTAATAGCTAAATAGATAATAAAATATGAAATACTATTATTGTGCCCTAAGACATTACAAACATGAAAAATAATAAATATAGGAAGATATAAAACATGAGGAAGAACAAAGAAAGCAGGATCAAAATAGTAACATACACACAATATTGTCCATAGAGATTACAGTGATTTTAGTAACTGGAGAAAAGTAGGGCAAAGGTCATGAGTTTCATCAGCTCCACCAACCATTTTAAGTTTTGCTCCTGAATTGATTAACATGGCAATCAGAGGGGCATTATAAGGGTTTAAAAGAAACTCTTGGGGTGGCTAGGTGGCGCAGTGAGTAAAGTGCAGGCCCGGAGTCAGGAGGACCCAGGTTCGGTTCTGGCCCCAGACACTTAACACCCACATAAAAAAAAAAAAAAACTAGCAGTGCAACCTTGGTCAAGTTACTTAGCCCCAATTGCCCTCCAAAAGGAAAAAAAAAAAATGAAAGAAAGAAATAGACATTTTACTCAGCACCACACCCAGAAATAACTGGCCGTGTAACCTTGAGCAAGTTACTTAACCCTGATTGCTTAAAAAAAAAAAAAAAACCTCTTTTTTATTTTGTTCAACTATGATAATTTATTAAAAGGGAGGATTTTTTTTTTCAGGATTTGAGTTACTGATAGAGATGCCCAAGAAAAGGGAATAATCCTTATCACACCTATTAAAAGTAAGTACTATTAACATTTATATTTTTTTTAGATAAGAAAACTCAGAATGAGAGAAGTCAAATTAATTGCCCAGGGTTACATAGCTAATAAGTACCTGAGGAAGAATTCAAACTCAGGACATTCTGGCTTAAGGTCCAGTACCATACCCACCATACCAAGTAGCCTCCCAATGTAATACTAGACTGAGCCCATCGTAAATATCTCTATTAGAGCATTAAAGGTTAGTTAAGTTTCACAAAAGCTTAATGATGAATGAAGCTTGAGGTATAATTATCCTCCCAGACTGATAATATTAACTTTCCCCCATCAACTTCTTACCAAACCTTCACTGACCTATACCCAATAATGTAACATGTACTATCACCTGAAAGAGTGCTTGGACAGTAAGACTCGTGCATGTTTCAATGGATTTTTGCCACCTTCTATTATTACATGTGAATCCTATTTCTCCACGGAAGTGTTTCTCACAAGACTCTTTGCAGCGGGAGCCATTCATACAAATGCCTTGGCATCGCCCTGAGGAGAAAGAAGAGACACGCAATTAGCATTACCAAAGTCCAGGCAGCTAGCTGTTTTTGCCTGATCTCCAAGGCATTGTAAGATACAAGTCAGAAGAGCCCTATTCAAGTTCAGCTCTTGGAGAAAGTCAGCTCATAGTAGCTCTCACTCATATAACTTTCTAAGAATTCCAAAGTTCTTCACTACATACATTATCTCATCCTTTCAGGTAGGTGCTAATAGGGATTATTATCCCTATATTACAGATGAGAAAACTGATGCCCAGAGAGATTTGGATGTCCATAGGCACATGTCTAGTAAGTTCAGAAGTGGAATTTGAGCAGAAGTTTTTCTGACTCTAAGTCCAACACTTAGAAACTTCTCTAACTAAAGAGGCTCTGGCTTCCTTACTCTGCATTTCCTCTTTCTGACCACAGAGCTAAGCTGTACTAGTCTAAGCATTTTACTATCTGCCAAGCAACTTGCCAAGTGGCCTAAGAGTTGCTAAGGACATGCAGAAGCAAGAAAAAAAAATCAAAACAAACATGATGCCGTTATGGTATTTCCACCATCAAAGCATTTGTT
The DNA here is from genome assembly GCF_028583685.1 of Petaurus breviceps papuanus. Taxonomy (NCBI): domain Eukaryota; kingdom Metazoa; phylum Chordata; class Mammalia; order Diprotodontia; family Petauridae; genus Petaurus; species Petaurus breviceps. Next base: position 2,377,937 of record NW_027187316.1, read on the forward strand.
CTTTCTGCCATCTCAGACTTAGAAGAAACCTCAGGGATCATACAGGAATCCTTTGTACAATATCCACAATAACTGGTCATTCAGCTTCTGCCTGAAAACCTCCAAGCATAGTCACTACTCTCTTAATAATAATAATTATAATAGCTAACATTTATGTATGTTATTATAGCTAGGTACTATGCTAAGTATTTTACAATTATTATCTCATTTAATCTTTAAAACAACCCTGGGAGGTAGGTGCTATTATTATCGCCATCTTACAAATGAGGAAAATGAGGCAAACAGAGCTTCAGTGAGTTTGCCCAGAGAAGTATGCAAGGTCATATTTGAACTCAGGCCTTCATGACTCTATGTCCAGCACTCTAGCCATTGTACCACCTTGCTGCCCTGACTATTATTATCTCTGGACAACTCTGATCATCAGAATAGTTTTCCATTAATCTAGTTGAAACTTGTCTCTGTAATTGGCAACCTCTGTGGCTAAATTATAACAAAATAACATATATTATGGTTTGCAAAGCATTTTTTCTCAAAACAAATATGGGAAACAGAACAAATCTAATCCTTTTATCTGGGAGCCCTTCAAATGCTTGAAAACAGTAATGATGCCCCTACCATGTTTTCCTTTTTCCAGGCTATATTCCCAATTCTGTCAACTGATCCAAATACAATACAGTCACCATTCTCTGGATATAATCTAGATCAGGGGTAGGGAACATGAAGCCTAGAGGCCATATGTGTCTCTCTAGGTCCTCAAGTGTGACCCTCTGATTAAATCCAAATTTTACAGAACAAATCCCCTTAATAAAGGGATTCTATAAATTCTATATTTATATCATAATTATAAATTATAATTATAAATTCTATATTTATAATAATTCTATCAAACTTGGACTCAGTCAAAAAGTCACACCTAAGGACCTAGATGTCTACATGTGGCCTAGAAGCTGCAGGTTCCCCACCCCGATCTAGCTTATCAACAACGTTCTTAAAAATGTGGCAGCCAGAAATGAACAGAGTATTCCAGATATGTTCCAACCAAGGCATGCCAGCATAGCTACTGAACTCCCTAGTCCTGTTCACTGTGACTTTATTAACATAGCCTAATATCACATTATTGAGGCATTTTGCTAACATATGTCATACTATTAATTTCCAAGGACCTTGCAGTTCACTAAAAACTCTAGATATTTTTTCACATTAAGTATTGTCTAGATCAGAGGTGGGGAACTTGTGGCCTCTAGGCCACATGTGGCCTGCTAGGTCCTCGGGTACAGTCTTTTGACTGAGTCCAAATTTTATGGAACAAATCCTTTTATTAAGTTCCTTGAGAATAAGGATTGTTTTTCTTTGTATCTCTACTGCTTAGCACAATGACTGGTACTTAATAGTCACTCAATAAATACTTCTTGACTTGATTTTTCAGTTTTTTATTCTAACATCCAATATACAAATTCTGACTCTGGGCTTTGGGATATCTGTAAATCTGAAAAACGTGGTGTCTGTATCTCCTTCCAGGTCAGGTATAAAAATGTGAAAAACCACAGGTCCAAGGGCAGATCCTTTAGTTAATCCACTAATCTCTCTTCCTGTAAATGAAGATTTCTATCTATCTATCTGTCTATCTATCTATCTATCTACACATATACATATGTACATGTATATGTACATATGTATATCTTATAAGTATACATTATGTGATATATTATGTTCTATAAATATATTTATATAAATGTATATTTTATAAATTTTGTAAAGTTACATATACAGATACAAAATATGTATGCACACATAACTTTACAAAATTTAAATAGTATTATATTAACTAATATAAACTAAACTATTAGGTTGCACAGTATAGTGGGTACGATGCTGCACTTGGAGTCAATAAGACCAGGGTGCAATTTCTGCCTTAGAGACTTAGTAGTTTAATGACCCTGAGCTTCACCACCGTGCCTCAGTTTTATCATCTGTAAATCTGAGGATAATCATTTTTATTTTGGAGGAGGAAGGTGGAGCAATAGGGGCTAAGTGACTTGCCCAAGGTCACACAGCTAGTTTTTGTGTTAAGTGTCTGGGGACGAATTTGAACTCAGGTCCTCCTGACTACAGGATCAGTGCTCCAATCACTGCACCACCTAACTGCCCCAGGATAATAATTTTCAAAAGGCACTTTGTTCCTGTCTTACAAAGTTTTGTGAGAATCACATGAGATAACATATGTTGCTTTTTGTAAAACAAAGCAGTACTTAAGTGATAGCTATCATTTTATTATTGTTATTTTTATTATTATTTTTATGATTATTATTATTATTCTGTGTCTAGACAGCTCACTAGATACAGCTTCAGCATCCTTAGTAAAAATCATTTGTCTAGTTCCCCAAAGTAGGTATATTTTAAACCATGATGATGATGGTGAAGGTGACAATATCAGCAAAAATTGCTACATACATTCATATCACTAGGGTTTACAAAGCACTTTCATAGAACATTGAAAAAGAAAAAGATGGGGTGACTAGGTGGTGCAGTGAGCAGAGCACCAGTCCTGGAGTCAGGAGGACCTGAGTTCAAATTCAGCCTCAGACACTTAATACTTACTAGCCATGTGACCTTGGGCAAGTCACTTAACCCCAATTTCCCTGCCTTCCCCCCTTCAAAAAGAAAAAAAAAAGTTTCTCGGGGCAGCTAGGTGGCACCGTGAATAGAGCACTGGCCCTGGAGTCATGATGTCCTGAGTTCAAATCCAGCCTCAGACACTTAACACTTACTAGTTGTGTGACCTTGGGCACCTAAATTGCCCTGCCTTCCCCCTCAAGAAAAAGAAAAAGGTTTGAATCCAAAGGATGAAGGTTCAAGTCTCCATGATGACACTACCAGTGTGACCTCAAGCAAGTCACTTAACCTTCCCTGAGCCTCAGTTTCTTTATCTGTAAAATTATTCCTGAAGACTCTTCCAGCTCTAAAAGGATGCTATATACTGTTTTATTATGTCCCTTATTTATGTTTCCCTCATGATAAACCTGCAAGGTAGGTAGCACAAACATTACCATGTTCATTTTACAAGTGGAAGAACTAAGGCTCAGATAAGTCAAAGTGAATATTTCAGGGTTATATAGGCAAAAAGTGGAAGAACCATAATTTTTTTTTTGGCCTTTTGGAGGGCAGTTGGGGTTAAGTAACTTGCCCAGGGTTACACAGCTAGTTTTTTTGTGTCGGTGTTAAGTGTCTGAGGCCGGAACCAAACTCAGGTCCTCCCGACTCTGGGGACAGTGCTTTACTCACTGCACCACCTAGCCTCCCCTAGAACCATAATTTAGAACCAGCTCCTCTGACTCCAAATCGTGTTCTTTTTCCACTCAATGTGACTTCACTCATTTCACCAACTACCCTGAAAAAAAAGGCAGAATGCTAAAAATAAATATTTTACTAAGAAATTCAGGGAAAATATTTTCAACTTGTACTAAAAACTCAGACACCTTTGATCCCCAACTGAAGGGTGTCAGGTACCTGCTTTGCTTTCCCACATCCTTCTTGATTTCTGGAATGGTAAAGAATGTTCCCCAATTACATACCTTGGAAGTCCCTGGTCTTTGATTTTTCTTTCAGACTTTCAGTTATGTCACCAACCTGAAAAACACAAATTCCCGAATGTGTTCTTTATTATGGTCCTCTCTGTTCAACACTGAGGTGGGAAAGATTGTTTTTGGTACTGGGAAGACCATACACTTCTTCCACAGGACTTCTTAGGAAACACCATAGCCTTGGATCATAGGACCATAGATCTAAAGGTGGAAGGGACCTCAAGAGTCAGCTAGTTCATTTCCTTCATTTTACAGGTGGAGAAACTGAGGACAAGGTCAATAAACGTAATAGACAGAGCCAGAATGAACTTTGGCAGGTATCTTAGTCCAACTACCCTCATTTCACAGATAGGAAAACTGAAGATGGGGAGGTCATTAATAAAATAATAGAGTTAGAGATAGAAAGGGCATCTCACATAACTCCCTCATTTTACAGATGGCAAAAATGAGGCTAGGTAGATCAGTAATAATAAGATGAAGGTGACTAATATGGATATATATTTTACATTATTGCACATATATAACCTATATCAAATTGCTTACCATTTTAGGAGGGAAAGAGGGAGAAAATTTGGAACTCAAAATTTTATAAAATATGATTGTCTAAAATTGCTTTTACATGTAATTGGGGGGAAATTTTTTAAACTATCTTTAAAAAAAGAGGTTCAAGAAAAAAAAAAGATGAATGATCTAAAGCTGGAAGGGACCTCAGAAGGCATCTAGCTTGAGCCCCTCACTTCATAGCTAGGGAAACTGAAGCCAAGAAGGTCAGTAACATTAGGATAATCAAGTTATAACTTGGAGAGACCTCACAAGGTGTGTCATCTAAACCTCTCATTTCACAGATGAGAAAACTAGCCTCAGAGAGTGGTAAGTAACTTAACCCAAAGTCATCCAGGTAGTAAATATCAGAGGTGAGTTTGGAACCCACATGTTCAGATCTCAGATGTACCCAAATCATTGTGCCATACTATCTCCTTGATGGAAATAGCTCTCAACTAAGAGGCAGAAGGCCTCCCAGCCATGTGACATTAGACAAGTCTTTGGATAAATTCACCTGTGAAGAGTCCCAGCTTCTTCACTTGTAAAATGTGTATAATAAAACTTGCACTACAGACTTCACAGTGATGTTTTGAAGAAAGCATTTCCTAAATAATAAATCTCAAAAAGCCAATAAGCTATAGGAGATGTGTATATGATCACAATTTACAAACAAATTTCTCTTTCATATGGGCTGGGATCATTGTTCTCCAACTGTCCAATTGGTACAAATAACACTTTTGTGGACATTGTCTCCCTGGGAAAGTATAGTCACAACACTATTACCTATTGGTAATTATTGTCTTCTCCATAAACGATACAAAGCTCAGCTTACAACACTTTTACCTGTTGGTAATTATTGTCTTCTCCAAAAATGATACAAAGCTAAGCTTGTCTACAAAATATCATGGAATACTCCTTCAATTCCTTAGAGAAGTGATGAATGAACACAAACGGTGAAGAGACTTTAGAGGTCAACCAGGACCTCCCCTTTATTATAGAGGAGGAAACTGAGACCCAGTGAGGTAAATTAACTTGCCAAATGTCACATGGCTTGTAAATACCAGCACCAGACCTGGAATCTGGGTCTTTTTTTTTTGCTTTTTTTTGCTTTTTAGAGGGGGGAAGGTAGGGCAATTAGGGTTAAGTGACTTGACCAAGGTCACACAGCTAGTTTTTTATGTTAAGTGTCTGAGGCCAGATGAAGCCAGATTTGAACTCAGGTCCTCTTGACTCCACAGCTGGTGCTCTATTTACTGTGTCACCTAGCCGCCCTAGAGTCTGGCTAGGTCTCTTGACTCCCCAATCCACTGGCACTTCCATAACATAACAATACCTCCCTGTAATCTTCTTAGCTTGTAGCATTCCATTTGCTATCTGATTATTCCATTGCCATATTGGCCTTCTGTCATATGTTTTGGTTTTGTTTCTCCCCTACCCCCCACTTCAACTTTCCATTGTTTACTTCCTAACAAAGCTTGGAAAAGCAGTGAATTTCTAATCCCCCAAAAACTTTCATGAGCAAACCTGCAATCTGTTTCTTGACCCCAGCTTTAGGATTTGTTAGAGGACTGGGCCAATGAGGTGTTTACCTAGTTCTTGGTCACAAGCTTACTTTTGGATGGAGCTTTGGTCTCTGGTGGTAGCACTCTGTGGCCAAAAATAATAATAAACAGCAGAATGTGATCGCTGCAGATACCATTTTCATACATGAATCTCTTCACCTGGAGGGAAGAAAAGATGAATCCATTGAGAGGATTAATACCATTTAATTGGCACAGACAGGTGGTTATGGTAGAGTTCTGCAGACTGCACTTATTTTGCAAACCTTATAGCTCTAAACAAATGTAAGCTGTCATTTTTTAAAAGCAGAACTATAATTTCATTGGCAAAGAGAACTCCCAAAGGAAAAAAAAATCCCTCTACCAAGGCAGACTGGCACCAGCTTTGCAATTTAGAGAATTACCTGGGCTAATGAGATATTAAGTGACTTACATGTTCAGGGTCATACAACCATTATATATCTGAAATAAGACTTGAATCCAGGTCATATTTACTCAAGGATGGCTCCCTATCCACTACACCAGTCTAAAGAAGACTAAGATTTAATTGGGAAATATTTAACAAAATAAATAAAAATGCATAAAAACATGGATATCATCACATTTTAAAGCTAAATCAATATGCATCGGACAGATCCTTATGTCCAGTGGAGTGGCCCCCTGTCTATGCGGTTTTGACACAGCTGTGTATATGATCCTATTGCCTCTTTGTTGGAGTTGTTATCTTCATTCTTCTGAGCTTATGTTCCATGGAATTCAGATAGAGACCATCCTGTGACAAATTTCCACCCTTGTTTTGTCTTTGGTGTTCAGAGGACTGACTATTGTATAGGTGAATTAAAGTTGGATATAAGATTATTGTTGGTTTTGTCTGGAAATTTATTATTTCCTTTTTTATTATTTGCACTTGGGGCCATTTCTCTTGCAAACTTTGGCTGATTTTAGCCTTCCCTGACCAAAAGCTGTCCTGTGGCATGTAAAAATTTACTTAGAGTGTTTGGTAAGAAGCCAGAGGAAGAATCTCAATTTTCTCCACTCCTTGGCAACATGTAAATCCTCCTCCTCAATCAATCTATTTGTAATCCTCTAAATATAGTTTAATCTGTAAACTAACTTAGTTTGCCTATAGAGTTTGTTTAACCAGGCTTGTTTCCATAGGGGATGTATGAGGTTATGATTCTGTTTAAGTTTATTCAACTTTTATGACATTGAAATTAAACGTGGAATTATGGATCTATCTTTTAAACTTTTATAGCCTAAGAACAAGCCACAAGATTGCAAAATGTAAATGAGTTCTTTCTTTGTCACTGACATGACTTTTTCCATAAAAAACCTTGTTAGAATCCTAATGATTGTTCAGGTTTTCTCTGAGGTCTGAATCTATGCTTGAGCATAATAATAAAACCTAATTCTTTACCTCCTTAATTTCTGCATTGTGGTAAATATATATTTGGTAGTAATTACCCACTGCATGAGCTCAGAGAGGAAATATTTCTCCCACAGCATTTTTGAAAAGTCAGGGAAATAGAAGACGTGCCCTGAGCCAAGAGAAGTGTGTGAAACATTGTTGAGGGAGAAGTGACTGAATCACCCAAATCCTCTACGATTTAGAGAATACCAATTTAAAATGTAGAGCAGATAAGCAGCATACCCCCCAAAGAATGGAACCCCGCTGGCACTTCCTGGAGAATTTTCAGAGCAGAACAGCTGTGTTAATGCCTCATTTTTGCTTAGTATTTGGTTAATGTATGAGCTCCAAGGAGCTCAAAGCAAATTATGCCTATGATCCCACTAATCTCTTTTCCCAATGCTCCAAGTACAAAGTCAAGTACTCCTTTTTGAGATAAAGAAGTTAAGGTGCAGAAACACTCAATCCTGTTCCCCAAGGACAGACGTGGTACTGGAATAGAATTCAGGCATCCTGCCTCTGATCGCCACTTCTCCCATTTCTCCTGGTACCTGTGAGGAACCATCTTTGAGAAATTCTTTTCATCACTACAATTACCACATCACCATGGTTATATCATCATCATAAGCTCCCCAGGGAATGATGACCAAATTATGCACTTTCTAGTTCCCTGATTGCCTCAATAATTAGTGTCCACCTTGGTCCCAAATTACTTTTGTATTAACTTCTTCCTATAGTTTCTGGATGATAGGGGCTGGTTTTTGTTTGTTTGTTTGGGGTATTTTTTTTGCTTTGTATCAGTGATAGGATTAGCATTTCCCTAAAGTAATTCTTCCCTTCATCCCCAGCTTATTAGGATAAGGCTTTACCTAAAAGAAGACAAAACTGACCCCCAGGGATCTGATAGACCTACAAAGTCTCTTTCCCTTCCCTCCTCCTTTACTACCCTAACCAACACTGGGTAGGTTTTACACAAAGTTGTCCTTAGGAAAAAGGAGTCTCATTGGCCCCAGCTTCCCTGATGCAGTTATCTAAGGACAAACAAACTCCCAATCACATGGAGTTTGGCTTTCTCAGAATTGCCATGTACTTGAAATCACCTAACTTACCATATCCTGATGATACACTGATGACTGGATGCATTTCCAAAGGGAAACAAGGCTTCCAAGAAGCTAAGTGCCACTTTATCCTTGTGCACAGGCTTTCTGGGTTAAGGCAAAGTAAACCTCCTTTGTTAAATATTCATTACCTCATTTCATCCTCCTTTTCTCTCAACATCTAATCTGAACTAAGAGAATGCAGTATCTCTAGAAATATCCCTAGCACCCAGAAAAAAAAAATGTTGATTTAAATTGAATGACCCTAGCCAGTTGGTCATTCATTTTAATTGGTTTTTCAGACACAGTAATAGATTTGTCTGATCCAACTTCACTCTTATTTTTCTGACAAAGAACACACATATACAAGACCAGGAAGTAATTAGTACTATATGGACTGTGGCCACTGAGTGACTTGTACCATACTATACTCTGAGTATGAGTTGATTAGGACAGTGCTCTATTTAACTGTCATATATTCCTAATTAAAGTAGGGCTTTTTGTTTGTTTGTTTTCAGATTTTCCATCTCTGTGAGAATCCTTATCATCAGGTGGGAGGAAGTATATTGAATTTATTAATGTATTATAGAAGAAGAGGTCTGAGCAAGGCGAATCTGAGCTAACAGAAAGAAATCCATGAAAACATTGAAATGATGGACTAAGTCTGGCTTTGAATTTTCACAGAAATTTCAAGGAAGGGTCCAGAATTCATTTCCTCATGGATAAGGGTTATCAGTCTGTGATCTTAAAATACATGGAAGGAGAGAGGGGAGTGAAAAACAAATTCATGGCATATGTAATATAATAATATAATTGACTGAGAGCTATATAGCAATGTAACATTTGAAAGGAACATTGTGTTCATTATCTAGCTGACGGCTATCTGGAAACAATGAATAATCAGCATTTCTAGCGGTATGGAATTATAAAATTGTAGATTTAGAACTGGAAGAGAATTTAGAGATCAACTAATCCAAATCTCCTCTATTTACAAATGAGGAAACTGAGGTGCAAAGAAGGGAAATTACTCTTCATCTGGAGAGATCACTCCAACCCTGGAATTTACAACTGGGAAGAACTATTTACGCTCTTGGTCCCCTGTCTCTGATCGAAGAGGTCCCCCAGAATCTCCATCGAAAAGGGTACACAAGCCAGCCAGTCCTTCATTTTTATCAGACTATAATCCCTGGTACTCCCCCCACACACACACACACCCCTTTTCAGCTTCCTTTTATATACTGTTTTCCCCCTTCAGAATGCAAGGTCTTAAAGAGCAGAGACTTTCTTTTATTTGTATTCTGGGAGTTTAGCACAGTACCCAATAGAGAGTAAGTGTTTAATAAATGTTGTTGAATTTTTAGTGCTCACCTCACACAGGCAGTTGGTTAAAAAAAAATGCCAGCATGTGAATTCTGACCCCAAATCCATTGTTCTCTCCACTATGACAGATTATTAATCACCTAAAACTTGGGTCTACTCCAGAGTTTCCTCTAGGGTCTAGCTTATAATAATATAAAAACCATGCATATAGATCAATTTTTAACTCTCTAGATTTTATTCTCCACCTTTTGAAATCCTGATCCTCCTCTAAATTCAAGCTCTTTGTGATGTCCTTGGTCCTCTTTGAAAATTAAGGACCACCAACAATGACAACAACAACAAATTTCTGTGAAAATTCAAAGCAAGACCTAGTTCATCATTTCGATGTTTTCATATGCTACCTTCTCCATGAAGCCTTCTTTGATCCTACCTATCTACTTATCAGGCCTTGTGTTGTATATTATAGTCTTCATCATAGGATTTAGAGCTGCGGCCCTTAATGATCATCTAATTTAACCTTCTTTGTACTATACTAAGACCCAGAGAAGAGTAACTTACCCAAGGCATCCTGCTAGAAATAGAAGAACCAGTATTCAAATCCAAGACCTCTGACTTCTGATCTAATTCTCTTTCCACTCTATTGCAATGTCTTATTTCCTCCGACATCATCAACTGCCTAGTGAACATTTTCTGCTGGATGTCAGGTAGGCATTACAAACTCAACATGTTCAAAAGAATATTCATTATATGCCCCCCAAAAAACCTGCCCCCCTACTTCTGAACTCCTCTATTTCTAATGAGAGGACTACTATCCAGGTTTACAACATATCATCATCAACTCTGTTTCAACATGCACTCTTCTCCATCACCCAGTTTTCATATTTGTATATTTGTACCTCCACAATATTTCCTGCCATACAACCCCTTCTTTCCACTCATATAGCCACTACCCTGGCTCAGTCCATCCTCACCTCTCTTCAGGACTATTATACTAGTCTCCTAATTGGTATCCCCTGACTCAAGTCTCTCTGCATTCCAACACATCCTCCAAATGACCCACAAAGTGATTTTCCTAAAGCACCTCCCTATTCAATAAATTTAAATGGCTCCCTTTTGCCTCTAGGATCAAATATAAACACCTCTGCTTGACTGTTAAAAACTCTTCACAATTTAGCGCTCCTACCTTTCCAGATTTATTACACATTATTCCTTTTCCTGCACTCTGTGGTCTAACAATACTGGTCTACTTTCTTTTTTTTTTTTTTTAAAGCAATCGGGGTTAAATAACTTGCTCAAGGTTACACGGCCAGTTATTTCTGGGTGTGGTGCTGAGTATCTGAGCCCAGATTTGATCCATGTCATCCTGACACTGGAGCCGGTGCTCTTACTCGCTGAGCCACCTGGCCGCCCCTAAGCAATTGGGGTTAAGTAACTTGCTCAAGGTTACACGGCCAGGTGTTTCTGGGTGGGTGCTAAGTGTCTGAGCCCAGGATTCGATCTCCAGGTCTTTTCAACACTGGAGCGGGTGCTCTTACTCGCTGTGCTACCTGGTGCTCTTACTCGCTGTGCTAACTGGCCGCCCCTACTGGTCTACTTTCTATTCCTCATACATCTTCCAATTCTCATCTTGGCACTGACTGTCTTCCGTACCTGGAATGCTTTCCCTCCTCATTTCTACCTCTTTTGAAGCCTGTTTTCCTTCAAAGCTCAGTTTAACCACTTTTTCTGAAGAATGCTCCTTCCTCCAGATACTCAAACCTTGCCTTCTGAACATTATCATGTATCTGCTTTGTATATTGTATATGTCAATGTGTCACACTTCAGGAATATAATCTTGAGGGAATTTAATGGAATTATGGATAGCACAATGAATAATTAGTATATTTGAGGGGATTTTTCTCTACATATTCCAAGTACCCAGCACAATGCCTGATATAGAGTAGGTGATTAATAAATGCTTATTGATGGATGATTTCTTGATCTAACAATGGTTATTTTGTAATTGCTATATGTTATGATGTATCAATGCAAGCTTATATATTTTCCATATTCCTCCTACTAGATTATAAACTCTTTTAAAAGAAAGAGCTATATCTTAATTATCTTCGTATCTCCCTCAGAGCAAGCATGGGGTTTAGAACAACATTTAGCAGACATTTCATTTGTGGTATTTTATTCATTGGTTAGATGAATACATAGATTCATAAATGAATACATGAATGATCAGGTTGAAATAATTTGACTGTACCCCAAAAATGACTGTTTATAAAGTTTTTCTTCACTACTCATAAACCTACTCAAAGGCCTACTCAGGATGCATACATTAGGGAGACAAAACACACACCAAACTAGGAGGGAGGTTAGAGGGTAAGTGGAAAGAGGCACCCTCATTCTTCTATAAATGAAAAAACATTGGTCGAAAATACAAACACATGACCAACATACCTCCAAGAATGGAGACCCTATGTCTTCATGAGATCTGCCCTCTGAACTCTGGAGGCCTGGGAGAACCACATCCAAGAACATTATCACCCAGGGAAAAGACATTAAGAGAGTGCAGCACAGAACACAGACTGTAACAATCAGATGCAGCTATGCTACAGGATGAGAATGATCCATCCTCCAGTGAATTTGGATTCAACTCCTAAAACATGCTCAATGACCCCTAAGTCCTTATAAGGAAGTAAGGTAGAGTGGAGATAGATGGCAGGTGGGATAAAGGCAGGCCCTGGCAATAGTTCAATATGGTATAGGGCCTACAGGTCAAAGGACAGTCATATGACTTGCTCCAATGTTAGAGACCACCTTATTTACAGCTCTAGGGATGTGCCATCACAAAGAATCAGCATTATCAGAGCTCTGCTTTGAAATTAATAAGCATAAAGTCACTGATATGGCATAATTTGAAGGAAAGGTTCTCCCTGATCAAAAATATCTTTCCCTTTGATGTTTAGCTTCATCTTTAGAACAATGAAAGCTCCTATAAAAAGAGAAATATTTACAATTGAGCAAAAAGCATTTGTTAAGCACCTGCTATATATTACTAGGCACCACACTAATCATTATAGATACAAAGAAAAAAAATAGAGTCTGAGCCTGCAGAGAACTTACATTTTGTCAGAGGAGACAGCATGGGCATAAATAACAACAAAATAGATACAAAAATGTATAAAGTGAGGATGGTAGCACTAGAACCTTGAGGCATCAGGAAAGGCTTCATGTAGGGGGATGCTTGAACTGAACTTTTTTTTTTTTTTGCATTAGCACTGAATTGGTTTATCAGGAATTAGTAAAGACAATGGCGTCCTGAAGGAATGGGAGAGAGGACAGGTTTGGTGGGGGAAGGAAAGGTCAGGAAGAGTCTGGAACAAAGAGCAAAGTCAGGGAAGCAAGGTGAAGGGAGAGTAAGGGACTGGGCTTGTGGGAGTGGAAAATATACTGAAAGGAAGAAGAAGCGTACTTAAAGTAGGTGGAGAGCCACCAGGAAAGAGCTTCACAACCTTGCCTCTGGTGATGACACAAAAAATTAACTGACTGACTGGGCTTTGGCACAATGGAAGCCAAGATGGATGGGAGTTGACACACCTCATTACCAGTAGCCTGCTGTACAGTCTCCTTCAAGGGCATAAGCACCCAATCATCTGGAATGGCAGCTTCTCCAAGGGCTGGAACTGAACCAACAACTTTTTCTACAAAGGAATTGGGAAGTGTGCCAAGCTCTGGCCTCCTTTCTCTCAATGATCTCCACTAAACACACACACACACACACACACACACACACACATACATACACAGATGACTACTGCCCCCTCTTATTTTCTGATTGCTACTCTGGATATGGTAATTATGGAAAACTAGCCTAAATGCAAGACACTCTGCTTTAAAATGACAATGATTCGCTTCCCACAGAGAGGGAAAAGAACACTGGATCGATCCATAGGGATAAAGTCATCATGGGCAAGCAAAGATCAAGCAGAGGAAGGGAAAAGGGCTCTGAGGTTGACTCTTCCCCTACAGGACTGGGATGACATATACAGAGCTAGAAAGGATGTCAGAGTCTGACCAATGCAACTCATTCTTTTTACAGATGAGGAAACTGAGGCCCAGGGAGATTGAGTGACTTGATTTACACCGGCATCGTCAGAAGCAGAATTTAAAATCGGGTCCCTTGACTTCTGAGTGAGAGCATTTTCCACTGTGTAACACGGCCTCCTGTTACTATTTTCTGTTATATCCAATACCATTCCAGTGCTATCTTCTAGTGATGATTATAATGATGCCAATGAAACAGGAGCAAGAATCCACCTGGTTCCTCAGGCTCGGGGCCTGAAAGATTAGGGATGACCTAGTAGAAGTGAAGGCTACAAGAAGGCAGCAGCCATCCCTCCCTATGCTCAGTCCCCAGCTACTTCTAAGACTTACAGTGAAGGATACCAATATAGTGAGCCTTAACGTAGAAACATCCACTAAGCATTTTTGGTAGGCTAGTAGATTGTTTCATAACTTCTTGGCTATCTATATCACAAACAAAAATCCCCAGTGCTGGACTGAACCAGATTAAAATATAATTGGGGTGGGGGCGGCTAGGTGGCACAGCGAATAGAGCACCAGCCCTGGAGTCAGGAGGACCTGAGTTCAAATCTGACCTCAGACACAGTGCAAAAACTAGCCATGTGACCTTGAGCTAGTCACTTAACCCCAATTGCCCTGCAAAAAGCAAATATATATATGTGTATATGTGTATATATATATATGTATATATATATACACACACACACACACACACACACACACACATATATATATATATATATATATATACAATTGGGAAATGTTGAGCCAAATAAATTTTAAAGCACAACATAAAGTTAATTTGTGATTTTCCAAGCTAATATGCAGCCTGTAGGAATCCCTTGCTGTTTGAGTTTGACATCACAGGTCTAGCTTTACCCTATATAAGATTATGAACGGCTAATAATCACCTGAGAAGCTGAGTGGTATGAGTCTGAGTCAAGTAGACCTGGGTTCAAGCCTTGCCTTCAATGCATATTAGCTGTGTATCCATGGGTACATTGCTTAAGATGTGTGTGGTGGCTTACATCTGTAATTACAACTGGTAGGGAAAAGAGATAGAGGAATGCTGAGGCTAGTGGATTTCCTGATTTCTGAAATCCTGAGATTCAGTGGATCTTGCCATTCTGGTGTCTACACTAAGGTTAGTACCAATGTGATAAACCTCTAGGAACTGGGGAAGAGAAGGGATGGGAAGTGGAGGGTGGAAAAGCAGATTGCCTAAGGAAGGGTGAACAGCCTGAAAATGGAACAGGTCAAAGCACCCATGACAATAATAGTGGAATCAGGCCTATGATTAACTCTGTAACTTTCCAGCCTAAGTGAGATGGGTAGAGTCAGTTTTATGTAGTTTTTTTTTTTAAGCAGGTCACAGCCTCTGTGTACTCTTAGGCAACTTTCTGAAATCATAAGTCACTGATGAGTTATAAGTGTGCATTTGTGGAGGAAGTTTCCACACTGGAAGATAATGAACTCAGTCTCAGATGCTACCATACTCCCTCCCCCCAAATTAATTAATGTTCACCTACTCCATTTATTCTCCACTTTTCTAATTCTTAAGTGGAGGGATTGAATGACTCAGAGTTTCAAATGCCCAAAGCAATTGTTTTCTTAGACAAGGGTACAATATCTAAGTATCTCCCCTTCCACGAATTTTTTTTCTGCCTTCTTTCTGTGTGGAATTGCCTGCTTTTTCCTATACCTTGAATTTACTTTCTGTGGGTTACCTGGAATTGAGAACAGGATCAGAGGACCTACAATCTAGGGAGATAACTTGCTTGTTTCTGTCTAAGTCCCCAGCCCAATGAAATTACACTGTGTATGACTCATTCCGAAGCTGGTTCAGTCATCCTGTCTGAGCATGCTGAACTGGGCTTGGCCCTCAGGGAGGCTTCCCCCGAAAATAAATGAAAGTGATAGTAGGAGCTGTAATGTAGTAAACAAAATGATAATGCATCTTAAAATGTAATAATTGCTGTCTCTTTTGGGTCCAAACATAAAATACCCTAAAGGATGGGAGATCCAAAAGGTTTTTTCCACTATTACAAACCAAGCAAACACTTCTACTAAGTTGTACTTCAATGGTCCCCTGTATCCTCCCATGACGGAGTTTATGGACACCATCTTCATAGTATATGCTAAGCTTTTAGGTATTAATTCATTTCAGCCTCTTTGGTCAATCCTAGTGTCCGCTGGGATTTGCATAAAGGTTACCTGGAGGTTAGAAAGGTACTTTTTGGGTGACTATTTGTAAATGTGTGTGTATACACACACGCCTATTTTTGTCCTCCTTCAACCTAACTATTCTAAGTGTAATTATAAATTAACCACCAAAAAATGCTGGAAGAAAAAAAGGGAGGGAAGGAGGGAGGGAAGAAAGAATGAAAAAGAGAGACAAGAAGGAAGGAAGGAAGGAAAGGAAAGAAAGGAAAAGGATGGAGGCAGGGAGGGAGCAAGAATAAAAGCACAAGTGAATGAATTACAGAGTGATTTTTTTTTAATGTAGCAGAATTTACACATCTAAATGGGTGTGGTCTCATTCCAAACTTTGGAGTTCCTGCATTCACTCATTCAAAACTTTACTGGAGTTTCTTCTTGGAAATAACCTTCAGAGTCATTTTATGAGCTATACAAGAAAATTAATCTCATTATTTTATATTTCACTCCTTGTTTTTGGATTAACTAGTAATCCAAGATTGTTCACAAGACCTTAAAGGTCACTTAGTCCAACCTTTGCATTTTCCAGAGGAAAACCTGAAGCCCAGAGAAGTTAAATGACTTGGCTAAGGTAACAAAGGTTCTAAATCACAGAGCAGGGATACAGACACAAGTCCTCTGACTGCAAATCTCTAACTCTTTCCACTTCACTACACTGCCGCACTCACATGACTTGGGTTTGAAGGACTGTTCCCCAAAACTAAGTCCACCCTCAAAGGACAATGACTTGCCACCACTGGGAAACCATGGGTGCTGAAAGCAATTCTGGAAGAGAATCGTGGTATCATAGATTTAGACCTGTAAGGGATCTTAAATACCATCTAATTCACACTCCTCCTTCTAGCAGATGAGGAAACTGAGGCCCAGGGAAGTTAAGCTATTCTCCAAAGATCACAGATAGTAAGTGTTAGAAACACAATTTCAATCCTTTTGTTGTTGCTGCTATTGTTCAATATATTTTCAGTCATATCTCACTCTTTGTGACCCCATTTGGGGTTTTCTTGGTTTGTCATTTCCTTCTCCAGGTCATTTTACAGATAGGTAAACTGAGGCAAACAGGGGTTAAGTGACTTGGCCAGGGTCACACAGTCAGTAAGTGTCTTAGACTGGATTTGAAGTCAAGCGAATGAGACCTCCTGACATCAGGCCCAGCATTCTATCCGCTGTGCCACCTAACTGCCCCACAATCCCTTTGCTTAGGCCAATGAAACAAGGAGGCATAGGAGAACCATCGTTGGAAGCACTCAGAGGTCTGGTCTCAGAACTTGGACAAGGAGGAGGATAGGCTCCAAAAATGCTGAGCTATTTACCACCCAAAACAATGAGAAATTCCATTAAAAGACATATGATAGTGACTGGGACAAGGAAATGGAGAAAAAGATTAAGGAAGGAAGAATAGAGTTTCTGTTTTTAATCAAGGTGACACCAAGTCCATCAGCCCCACTGCAACTTTCAGAGGAGTGCTAGAATGCATTTAGAAAGAGTACTGGCTTTGGAGTCAGATGACTTAGGTTCAGATCCCACCTTTCACACTACCGAGATGACTTTGGACAAGTCACTTAAACTCCCTGACCCCAATTTCCTTATATGTAAAAAGAGGAAGTTATACTAGATAGCCTTACTGGCTGTGTGACCCTGGGCAAATCATTTAACCTCTTTCTGTCTCAGTTTCCTCAACTGTAAAATGGGGATGATAAGAGCACCTACTTTCTAAGGTTGTTATGATGATCAAATGAGATAATATTTGTAAAAGCATTTGATACAGTGCCTGGCACATAGTAGGTATTTAATGTTTGTGTTCTTCCTTATTTTGAGGCTTCTTCCAGCTCTAAATCTATAATCTTATGGTCCTATAATGCTGAGATTAAATGACTCTCAACTAGAAAAGATCCTAGTCTCACCTTCCAGACCAAAAGGAGAGAGGTGAACAGTCACTGGCTAATCCAATTTGTCTAGTAATAGGACAAAGAAGATGATAGAGAGCCTCACTCCCTGCCAAAGTATTTTGAATATTTACTCCAAAAAGCTAGCAGTTGGAGATTGGGGGAAAAAAAACTTTTTGAAACAAAAATAAGTATAAAAAAGCCTTGAAAAATGTACCACTCTGACCTTGAAGTAAGAGGGAGGGAGCCTGCACAACTGGGTGTTCCAGAGAATGCTTTAACATCCCAGGCATTTCATTAATCCTTCACCAGATTTAGGAGAGACCTGTATTTTCAAAAGGAAAAAAAATGGCCAAAAAGCCAAGTACTCACAACATTCAGGAGAGTCAGCAGGACAGCAGATCACCCAGCAAGATGGTCAGCCCTGAATGCCCTATCACGTTCCCCCAACCATCCTGTTCCACCATCATGGGGGTCTAAATCAGCTCTGCCCCCAGAGTATCACTTTGGAAGGCTGTGATCCATTCTCTCCATTCTGCAAAGGTCGTGTCAATGGCACTGGTGCACTCCTTCTGATGTCCAAAGACAATCTGAGAATTGTCAAGCAGCCTTGAGTTTAGAGGCTTGGGCAAGTCTGTGATTCATACCACAATGGGACAATCAAACACGCCTAAGAGAAATTACAGGTTATCCTTCTCTGAAAAGGAATCCATTAAAATGAGTCACTTGTTTGCTCTTTGCCTTCATAGACTTTATCTTTCAGAAGATCACAGGAGATGTCTACTCCATCTACTAGCCTAATAAAATTAGAACTTTAGGGCTTGATAATGTTAAATGATAGTGATGGTGGTTGAGAATGAAATCCTACAAGATTTTTCCCTGTTCTGAGACTGAACCTGAATGGAATTGCCTGGAAATTCTATAAATTTAAAGCAATTTCATCTTTTAACAAAAAATCTTCTAGGTCTAGAATCAACAAATTGTTGGACCATGGATAGGGACTAAGAACCAGGGGTTTGAAACCAGGCTCTTCTACTATCCATCTGTCTAGGTCTCAGATTCCTCATCAGTGAATAAAAGGGTAGGAACTAGAAAATTTATGTAGCTTCTTCCACATGAAAGGGATTGTGAGTCAGTAATTGTTCACTGAGCCCCATATCATGTGCTCAATGCTGCTAGCAGTTTTGAAAGATAGAAGGCATAATGCCTGCCCTCCAGAACCTTACAGTCTAGTTCATCCAGAAGTCAAGATAGTTCACAAAAGAGCAGCCAATTGTGCTTTTGAGTCAAAATATTAGCAAGGAAGCATAGCATAGTGAAAAAAGACCTAATCTTGGAACCAAGAAGATCTGGATTCAAATCCTAGCCCTTAACTGTGAGACACTGAGCAGGTTACAATATGTCAGTGCTCTAACCAACTTTCTAAGGCTCTAAATTAGAGAGAGCATGTTGACCTGCATTGGTAAAAAGGGTTTCCTTGTGTTTTCTAGGAGTTCACAGAAATCACACATTAAGTCCTTATCTTATTACTAAGGTAAGTACCACATATCTCCTATTTGGTTCTCTTACTTTCCACTGTGACCCACATACCCCCCCCCAAAAAGAACATCATGCTTCCATTTTAATGAATGTTTATTGAATGTTTTAATATGTGCAAGGCATTGTTATATTCTGAGAATAAAAAGAAAAATATAAAACAATTCCTGCTGTTCAATCCTTTTTCAGTTGTGTCTGACTCTTTCTGGCTGCATTTGAGGTTTTCTAGGCAAAGATACTGGGATGATTTGCCATTTCCTTCTCCAGCTCATTGTACAGATGAGGAAACTGAGGCAAACAGGGTTAAGTGACTTGTCCAGGGTCATACAGCTAGTAAGAATCTGAGGCCAGATTTGAATTAAGAAAGATGAGTCCTCTTCACTCCAGACCTGGCAATCTATTCATTGTGCCATCTAGCCACTCCAAAATAGTTCCTACTCTCAAAGAATGTACATCCTTAGTTTCTCATGTTGGTTCAATCAATATACATAGGAATACTTTCTCGTGTTGAAATATAATCTCATTACCTCTTAGTAGCAGGTATTTATATAGTGCTTCAAGGTTTGCAAAGTACTTTACATGAACTCATTTTATCCTCACAATCACCCTAGGAATTTGTAAGTGCTTTTATTGTGTCCATTTTATAAATGAGAAAACCGAGGAAGGCAGAGGTTAAGTGACTTGCCCAGGTTACATAGCTAGTAAATGTCTGAGATTGGATTTGAATTCAGCTTCTTGTGACTCCAGGTACAGAGCTCTATTGTGTCACCCAGGTGTCACCACTTCAAAGCTATGGAAGGACTATCACCATTACTTTCCTCTGTTCCCCTAAAGGTGGAGAAAGTAATTCCTGAAGAAATGAGGTTTGCTCATTTGCATTTGTTATTTGCATCCTGTTCATTTCTGAATGTGAAAAGGCATTATCATTAAATAAACACCCCTCCTCAAAAAAAAAAAAAGATCTCAGGTGAAATCAGTCATTCAACAAGTATTTATTGAGTGCCTCCTACAGTCAAGGTGTTGTGGGAGATATAAATATGAATTGGATACAATCACTGCCCTCAAGGAGCTTTCAATCTAGTTGAGGTAACAAGACATATGCTAACAATGAATGATACAGGTGTGCAATTTAGTATTTTTATCAGTGATTAGGATAAATGCAGTTTTTACAAATTGCAGGTAACCCAAAGCTGAGAGGAATAGCTGATATGTCCTGTGACCATTGCGATCCAAACTATCTATATGAGCCAGAATAATGGGGTGAATTTAAAGAGGAAATTTTAAAAGGAAAGTTTTAAAACTTCTACCCATGGATGTTTCATCAGAAAAAAAAAAGCTGAGTGTTATGAGTGAATTACAAGCTCAATAGGATTCAAAAATATGATATGGCAGCTTAAAAAGCTAATGCAATATTAAAATGGTAAAAATCCTAGATATAGAACTGGAAGTGACCTAAGAAGATATCAAAGAAAAAGAAAGAGACAGAGAGAGAGAGAGAGGAAGAGAGAGAGGGAGGGAGAAAGAAAGAGAGGAAGGAAGGAAGGAAGGGAGGAAGGAAGGAAGGAAGGAAAAGAAAAAAAAAAGAAAGAAAGCTCATTAGAGTTGAATTGAGAGGCAGAGCAACCAGTATAAGGGAATATTAGTCTCACTGCACTCTACCCAGTTAGACAAAATGTGGAGGGCTGGGTTCCATTCTAGGTGTTATATTTTAGGAAGGACATTATCTGATTCATGGAAATGTGATTATCTGTGCCTCTCCTCCTCCCCATCCTCTTCCCAATGCAAAGCTTGGGGTTATACACAGAAAAGTAACCAGGATGAGAAAGGATCTTGCTTTGCCTTCATATAAGGAAAAATTGAAAGCACCGAAGATGTCTAGCCTGGAAAAGAGAAGACTGAGGATGGGGCTGGGGGGGAGATGACAGCTTTAAGTACTTGAGATGTCACCTAGAAGAAGGATCAGAATGGACCCCAGAGGAGAGGCACATTTAGTTCAATGTAAGGAAAAACTTCCTAAAAATTAGCATTCTCTGAATTTAGGCTGTTGTGGTGGGTTTCCTCTCACCTTAGGTTTCTTTTTTTTCCTTCATAGAATTTTCTCTTTTAAAAATTTTATTTTATTTTAAATTATGGAACAAGCATTTCCCTGACATAGTATAATAAAAAAATATGATTGCACATGAAACTGCAAATCTATTATGTACAACTTGCTATCCCTTTTAAATATATGATAGAGTTATACATAGATTTCTTTTTTCCTTTTCTTTCTCCCACTCCAGCCTACACATGGTTACCATTAGACACAAATATGTGTGTATACACATACACATATGTAAAATCATTCTATACATACTTTCATTTACATACATACTTTTATTTCTCACCTCTTTCTCTGGATGCAAATAGTGTGTTCCTTCACCGGTCCTTTGTAGTTAATTTGGGTATTTATAATAGTCAAAATGACTTATTCACTCAAAGTTGTTCTTAAAACAATATTGCTTTTACTGCATACAATATTCTCTTGCTTCTGCTCATTTTATTCTTTATTATTTCATGCACTCTTTATTATTTCAATGTTTTTCTAAAATCATTGAGGTCCTCATTTCTTGTAGTACAATAGTATTCCATTACAAACATATACCACAACTTGTTCAGTCATTCCCCAATTAATAGGCTTCCCTGCAATTTACAGTTCTTTGCCAACACAAAGAGAGCTGCTATAAACATTTTAGCACATATAGGTTCTTTTCCTTTTTCCCTAACCATGTTTGGAAATAGACCTAGTAGTCATATTGCTGGGTCAAAGGGTATAAGCAGTTTTATAACTCTTTGGGGATAATTTTAGATTGCCCTCCAACATGGTTGGATCACTTCACAATTTCATCAACAATGAATTAGTGTCCCAATTTTTCCAAATCCTTTCCAACATTTGTCACTTTCCTCTTTAAATCATTTTAGGTAATCTGATAGGTGTGAAGTGATATCTCAGGGTTGTTTTAATTTAATTAATGATTTAGAGCATTTTTTTTCATGTGACTATAAATTGTTTTGATTTCTTCATCAGAAAACTTCCTGTTCATATCCTTTGATTCATTTATCAATTGGGGAATGACTCATATTCTTCATACTTTGTACAAAGTTTTTTATACATTTATCTAAGAAACTGTCTATAAATTTTCCCCCCAATTTTCTGCTTTTCTTCTGATCTTAGCTACATTTATTTAAAGACCGTAGGTCATTTAATGAAGGCTGAAGATTGATTTGTTTGGGACATTAGGAAGGGATTCCTTATTCAAGGACAGGTTGGACTAGATGGCCTCTGAGGTCCCTTCTAAGATTCTCAGAGACAATAAACACTATTAATATTAAGAGGAGGGATTTAGTGTCAAAGATTGAGTGGTGGAAGAAATTTCAGAGATCACAAACTACAACTCTCACACTTTACAGGTAAGGAAATGGCGGCCCGGAGAGTTTCAATGATTTGGCCAGCCTCTCATAGAGACAGTACACAGCTGAGATTCAAACTCAAGTCCTCTGATTCCAAAAACCCAGCAGTATTTTCACATATGTTAAAATTATACCTTATGCTAGTCCCCTGATCCCCATCCCCCTTGCTCCTTCCAGTTTGCATAGGAAGTTTAAAAGTAGCCAGTATAAAGGAAGTCACGTACAAATTGTTCCAAAGACCGAAGTAGTATAATTTACAGATTGTATCATATATTAACCAAAATTTAATCCTGGTAATAAGGGCTGCATCTGCAAAAGCTATATAGGTGCTGCTGTCAGGGTCTGGTCCTATGATATGTAAATCTCAGACAAGTTTCATATTCTCAGTAAGACCAGCAGAACACAAAAAGGTGATGATAATTTTGAGATGATGTAGATGTGTTAATTTGAAAATGTAACTGATAACTCTGAAATGATTTGGATATGTTAATGAACTATCCCCAAGATAGTATAGATAGAAGTTAGTCCATTTCCTCAAAAATCCCTATAAAAATGAGACCTCAAACACCTGCCCCCCTGAGTTCTCTTCCATCTTCTAAGGGTCTATGCTGCCATCACTCCCAGTTCTATCTGATTCATGGAAATCTGTGCTTCTCCTCCCCATCCTCTTCCCCATGCAGTCTGCCTCCCTTCACTATCCCATCCCTCGGCCCCTGTACCCCTTTTGCTACTTGTCTCTGCCTTTATGGGTTTTTTGCCACCATACTCTCTGTGCTTATTTGAAGTGTGATTGCCACCTTGTTTGTTGCTGTCAGTCATGGTCTTTTCTGGTGAGTACCCAAAGAACCAAGCATTCCTGTCCCTATTTCATAATTTCAGAAATTATCAATTGCGTCTGGTATTACACTGCCTCACCCAAGATGCCACGAGGAACTGGGCTAATCAGGGAAGGCTTCATTAAAGAGATGGACATCAGGGCTAGAGTGAGATTTTTGAATAGCAAACCCATTCTTCTCCCAGACAGGAAAATAAATTTCAGATCTATTTGGCAAAATAATAAAAGTATCATCCAGCAGAAAGATACTGCTAGCCATTGTCCCTAAACTTGAACAGATTGAACCATAAATAGCTTGAGGAACACTAAACTCTATGCCTAACCCAATGAACAATGCCTGCCTTATGTGTACATAATACTATCACACCACAACTTACCTCATGCTGCCTAATGCTTTTTTTACCACTTGGACCGAGATGCTGAAATCTCAGCAAAGCATTCTACCCACCTACCTACCCACCCACCTGACCAAGAGCCCTCAGCTGCCCCAACACACATACACACAAGTCTTTCCTTGACTGAGCTGATGAGTCACATACATGAAGGCA
The DNA here is from genome assembly GCF_028583685.1 of Petaurus breviceps papuanus. Classification (NCBI taxonomy): domain Eukaryota; kingdom Metazoa; phylum Chordata; class Mammalia; order Diprotodontia; family Petauridae; genus Petaurus; species Petaurus breviceps. The sequence continues at coordinate 2,401,982 of NW_027187316.1, forward strand.
GTGTAATGTAGAGAAATGAAAGTTGTATTTTGAGTCAGAAGATTCAGGATTGTCACTGATGCTACTTATGGAACTTTGGGCAAGTGACTTAAGCTCTCTGAGCTTTGCTTTTCCTTTCAGTACAACAGGAAAAATAGCCCACTCCCTACCTCACAAGGTTGTATCTCCCATTATAAGGAAAGCACTTTTTAAGTCTAAAAAACTCTAGAAATGTGGTATTATTGTATGGAACCTTCTTGTGCAGAGTCATTCATTCAGTCAATATCTTACCTAATCAGACCTCATTTTGCGTCACTAGTGCGGATGCTCCTATACTGGGAAATCAGTATACTCTGGTGCTTAATCATAAGGGCAGGACACACATAACCACACTGGGCCTTCTGAGGCCACTACCCCTTTTTAGTACAATTAGGGCTTAGGCAAAACATCCCCAAACACATACAAATACACACAGACACACATACCACCACCCATACTTATGCAAAAGGAGGTTGAGATATTATGCAGTGTCCTGAGGATTCAAAAACATCTACTGTTGTATCTGCAGAAGGCCTAAGGCTGTTGGCCTCCATCTTCTACTGAATCAATGGGTGGAGGAAAATGCATGCAAGTATTCTCCCATCTTCTACTAGTCATTCTGTCAATTAACATAAGGCCAAACAATTACTAAGTAATAGACCAAGAGAAAATGGCAGCTAGGTACCTCAGAGAATACAGTAAGTATTAGACTTGGGGTCAAGAAGAAGTGAGTTCAAATCCTGCTTCAGATAACTTCCTAACTGTATGACCCCAAGTACAGGGGTCTTAAACTCTCTTAGCCTCAGTTTCCTTATCTGTAAAATTGAGATGATGATAACATTAAAGAGTTATGGTGAAAACAAAATGAGATAAATGTAAAGTATTTTGCAAACCTTAAAGCTATATATAAATACTAGCTATAAAGATTGTTATTGGCTGAATTTTGTTTAAAAGAGTAAAGTCATCCAGTGATATCAATGTGCCTCATCACTGCTTCTAGGGCCTTACAAAATGCCTACATATAGCACAATACAAAGGTTGTAATTTTTTTCCCTCCAATTTGGTATCAATCCCCATAGTTCCTGACGAATGGCTATAGGTCAGATATTATATTTGCTCATGGCATAATAGCAGTGAAGAATCAGACACATCCATAGCACTCAGAATTTTACTCTCTTTTTACACTCCAAGACCTAAAGTTCCATTCTTAGTTCAGATAGTGGTTCACTCTTACTCTTAGACCAAGAATTTCCCTTCTGTGTGCCTAGGTTTTCCCATTGGCAAACAAGGACGATGCCTACCCCATCCTTGCTTCCCCTATCCTGTGCAAGTTCTTAAAGGTATGTTGGAATGGTGCAATAATTCCTCTACAGAGAGCTCCAGCATCCTCTGAGATAGTTACAGCTATCGCTCTAAGATATTTCTCCTAAAATAGATGGTCTTACTAGTCAATCCCTTTCACCCTTTTTTGATAATCTCTTGTCTAAGCTTTTTCAGGTCCAAATGTCCAGGACAGGAGAAGATAGCTTCGTAATTGGAAGACTGAAATAGTCTTGTCCTAGTGCCAATGATTCACAAGGTGGGCAGAGGCAACCACTCAGGCACACACTTTCCCTTTCCCCATTTGTACATAAGATCAGTGACACTGACTAGGTACACAGTACATATCAAAACTCCTCCTCCCCTTTCCTGATTAATAAGCTCTATTTCCTATTCTTACTCAGTGCTCTGACTTACAAAGTACTCTTTTTTTCTTTAGAACAACTCCTGCCTATTACCTAATCCTCTCTCTAGGATGGTTCCCTTTTAAAAAGGGGATTTGCTTACACACAAAGTTAAGGAAATGAGCTGACCCCCAGTTGAAATGCTATCTCTTTCCATCTCCACTCCTCTCTAACAGAGGATCCTCTTTTTAAGGATTAATCCTGCATTGCTAGACTAGTCCAAAGAACATTTTTTGAGGCAGTGTAGCAACTAGATGGCTCAGTGGATAGAGCACTGGGCCTGGAGTCAGCAAGACCTGAGTTCAAATATAGCCTCAAACACTTACTAGCTGTGTGACCTTGGACAAGTCACTTAACCTCTGTTTCTCTTTATCCACAGAAGGAAATGGCAAAGCGGTCTAGTATCGTTGCCAAGAAAACCCCATGGACACTATTGGCATCCTATGGTTCGTGGGGTCAGAAAGAGTTGAACACAACTGAATAACTGAACAACAAAAATGTGGTCTAGTAAAAAATATACTGTTCTAGGAGTTAGGAGATCTGGGTTCTAGTCCATCTCTTACACACACTCACTCTGTGATGTCAGGCAAACTCATTTACCTTCCCTGAGCCTGAGTTTCATCACCTGTAAAAATAAAGCAATTGAAATAGGTGATCTTTAAGGGCCCTCCCAGTTCTGATTATATAAATCTATGATTTGTACTTTAAGCACAGAGAAGTGACTTGTTGTCTAAATTCAGGCAAAATCACTTCCTTCATTACACAGAAGTATAATATCCAGTGAAAACCAGGCTGATCACCTAAGTATTCAAATTTCAAGAGATTAAAAAATGTGCATGACATCCTCATTCTTCCTAATGAGAGACACAGATGACCTAGTTGGATACAGTACAATTCTCAGGGATGATACAGAAATTGAGGTGTGTAGGGAATACTTAGATCTCAGGTAAACCTTTTGCTTAGATGAAATGGAATTGACTGCAGAAAGCTCTTAACAACATGGTGGAGTATAAGAAAGGTGGTAGGGAGAGGCCAAAGAGAGGTTTTCTGATACTCTGGTCAAAAGTCACTTTGTATTTACTGGTTATTTCCTATGATTATTTAAGTATGAATGATTCCAGAAGGGCAAAATAGAGCAAACTGATTGCTAATAAGGGCAGCGAGGTGGTACAGTGGATAGACTGCTGGATCTAGAGTGAGGAAGATATCTCTCTGAGATCAAATATGGCCTCAGACACTTAATAGGCTGTGTGACCCTGGACAAGTCATTTAACCCTAGTTGCTTCACTTTCCTCTTCTGCAAAATGAGTTGGAGAAGGAATGGCAAACCACTTTAGTATCTCTGCCAAGAAAATCCCAAATGGGGTCATGAAGAGTTGGCCATTATTGAAATACAACTGATTAACAACAACAATTGCTGAAACTGAAAAGATTGATAAAATGCAGATTAAAAGAAGGAAAAGAGGGTGTAGCTAGGTGGCACAGTGAATAGAGCACTGGCCCTGGAGTCAAGAGGACTTGAGTTCAAATCCAGCCTCAGACACTTAACACAAAAACTAGCCATGTGACCTTGGGCAAGTCACTTAACCCCAATTGCCCTACCTTCTCCCCTCCCCCTAAAAAAGAGCAAAAAAAAAAGAAGGAAAAGAGAAAACTCTCTCAAAAGCAGAAGTATTTTGATAAATGTTTAACAACCTGTCTCTTCAGGGAAAAAATGCATAAGCAACAAGCTTTTAAGTTTAATCTGCATTATTAACATTTTTTCCAAAACTATTTTAAGTCTAGAAAATCAAAAAATAAATCAAGCTCTGCTTTATAGCATTTATTGAATTCTGAAGTGTTAATGCTCACAATAGAAATATCACAATCTGCTTCCCAAACCTGTACCAGAGGGCTTTAGCACATTCCTGCTTAAATGCAATGAGTCATGACCCATCAATAACTGAAAGTCCAGTGGCATTGTGAAGAGGCACTTTGTCACAGAAGTGGGTGAGAGAAACTTTCAGGAAAAGCCTCCAAAGAACTGTATATTTGCTAGAAATCCCCTTGACAGCGAGGGAACTATTTCAGTAATTGGCGTGATGTGTGCTATGTTTGTCTTCCTGCCGATGGCATTCTCTAACCACATATGTGTTAAGTATTAATTTATCTCATTTTTTAAAAAGTGAAAGGACTTAAGGAACACTATGCTATTTTTCAATTTATAAGAGAGTTTGTGGCTCTATCCATGGTCCTGCTATTGACTTTAAGTCAGTTTCTTTGGACCTTAGATTCCTCATTTATAAAAATAATAATAACAATTATGATTAGCATTTAGGACTAAATGATCTCTAAGGTCACTTCCACTTTTGATGTTCTATAGTCTATAAGTTTTGAGAAAACAATAAATATTATTTGAAATAATATAGGAAGAAAGAAGATTCTAAGTAGGCAGAGAGGAATCAAAACCAGAATCAAGAGTTCAGCAAATATAAAAACATGACATAGAACAGAAGGAAAAAGTAAAAAACAAAAAACAAAAAAACCCTGAACTACTAGAACTATGTAATGAGCATTCAGTGAATCCAGATCTTCTGAACAAAGTATATTCTGGTCCTGGAACAATAAAATGATTCATCGGGGTGGCCAGGTGGCACAGCAAGTAAGAGCACCGGCCCCAGAGTCAGGATGACCTGAGATCGAATCTGGGCTCAGACACTTAGCACCCACTCAGAAACACCTGGCCATGTAACCTTGAGCAAGTTGCTTAACCCCAATTGCTTAAAAAAAAAAATAAAAGGAATCATGGTTCAGGAAAACCAGACAATGATCACAATACGATTATTGTATCAGGGTCATCAGTTAAGGAGTACAAGGGCAGCTAATTGGCACTGTGGTTGGAGTGCTGGGACTGGAATCAGCAGAACCTGAGTTCAAATTTGACCTTAGACACTTAATAGCTATATGACTATGGGTAAGTCACTTAACCCTGTTTGCCTCAGTTTCTTCATCTATAAAATGTGCTCTAGAAAAAAGTGGCAAACCACTCTAGTATCTTTTCCAAGAAAACCTGAGATGGCATGATGAAGAGTTGGACATGACTGGAAAACAACTGAACTGATTTTCAGATAGTTATCATTGGGTGGATAAGTCAAGAAAATACTGTAGACATATCATATCTGAACTTTTGCAAAACATTTGACGATATTTAACCTGATGTTCCTGTAAGACAAATGGGGAAATGTGAGCTGAATGACAGTACATTTGAGGAGTCTCATAGCTGTTTGAATCCAAACAATACTAATCAATGGATTGATACCAAACTAGAGAAAGTCCTCTACTGAAGAGCACAGGCTGTTGGTTCTTTCCACATTTTTATTAACAATTTGATTGAAGAGATTAATACTCTTCTTATCACATTAGCAATGACAAAAAGCAAGAAGGGTAACTGCAACTTTAGGTGAGAAAACAAAGACCCAAAACCATCTCCATAGTGTGAAATGAACTCCCTTGTCAGTTAGTGAGCTCCTTATCATCTGCCTTATCTTAGGTAGTTAGGTGGACACTGTGGATAGAGTTTGGGGACTTGAATTGGGAAGACCTGAGTTCAAACCTGACCTCAGACTCTTACTAGCTGTGTGACTCTGAGCAAGTCACTTAACCATTTGCCTCAGTTACCTCATCTGTAAAATAAGGGTAATAAAGCACCTACTTCCAGGAGTTGCTATGAACATCAAATGAGAATAATTATAAAGCCTTTAGCATGGTGCCTGGTACATGTTGCTGTTCAGTCATTCAGTCGTGTCCTCCTCTTCATGACCCCATAGATCATAGCACACCAATACTGTCTATGAAATTTTCTTGGCAAAGATGCTGCAGTAGTTTGCCATTTCCTTATCCAGTGGATTAAGGCAAACAGAGGTTAAGTGACTTGTCCAGGGTCACAAAGCTAGCAAGTGTCTGAGGCTGGATTTGAACTCAAGTCTTGCTGACTCCAGGCCCAGTGCTTTATTCACTGAGCCACCTAGCCACCTCAATCTGGCAAATAGTGAGTGTTTGATAAATTCTTATTTCTTTCCTTATCTCTCTTAGAACTTCCACACATAATTATAGTTATCTCCTCTGGAACCAAAGAGAGCAAGTTTGATCCCTCTTGCACATGACAGATTTCTAAATATTTGAAGATTACTCTCATGCGCCCCCCCCCTTCAGCCTTTTTTTTCCCTTCAAGTTAAGGTTTCCAAATTCTTTCAACTAATCCTTGAATGGCCTTTGTTCAAGGCCCTTCCATATCCTGGTTGTCCTTAAGCTTGTCATTGTGCTTCCTAAAATGTGTCACCCAGGATTAAACACAATAAATCAGCTAAAAGTGCAGCAGGATGAATTCTTTATTATTGCTAGAAATTGGGTTTTTCAATGCAACCCAAGTTCACCTTAGCTTTTTACAGATGTGTACATCATACTTTGAACTCACATCGAGCTTGTAATTCACTAAAATCACTGAGATCTTTTTCAGACATTGTTGTCTAGCATTGCCTTCACTACTTTATACTTATGAAGTGTATTGCTTGAGCCCAAATGTAAAACTTTGTCCAGGGGTGTGCTAAAATCAGCTCAAACCAGTTTGTGAACACCAATTGTTACATTTTCACTGTGGGCATTTATATCTCAGAAATCGGCAAGTGCTACAAATCAGAGTATATTCTAGAATTTAGAATTTAGTAATGAGGAAAATGTTAATAATTCAGATTAAACTTAATAGTGATTTGTGTATATTTTTCAGAGAACTGGTTGTTAAACATTTCCTAGCACATCCCTGCATTTATCCCTATTAAATCTGTTTTATTTGCTTCAGCCCAATATTCCAGTTGTCAAGATTTTTTATATCTAGACTCTTTCATCTAGTATGTTAGCTAATCCTCCCAATTCAGTGTCATATGAAAATTGAATAAGTATGCCATCTATCCCTTTTCCCAAAGTATTGATGAAAATATTTAGATGGCAGAGGCAAGCACAGAACCATGGGACACTGCACTGGACACTTGACATGGAATCATTAATCTTTGAGTCTGGTCATTCAACCAGATCTCAATCTATCTAATTGGACTATCTAATTGGGCACTCAATTTTCTGCTATCTGGACTATATTTCCCTAATTTTCCTCCCAAAAAAATCCCTTTCTGTTCCCAGATTCCATGAAATGTGGCCCACACAGGACCTAGCCAAAATGACAGGCCTGATTCTTTGCAGAAGATCAGAAAAATCCAAAACAACTGGGTGTAGTCTCACTGTCCATAACCATCCTTCCCGGTATAAAATAAAGATATTCAGACAGCACATATTTTGGATTTATAGACTGTTGATTAGCCTTGAAAACACTTCACATGCCTAAAAAGCAGAGGCAGAGATAGTGAGTGCTCAACAGTCTGACTCTCCTTCTAGTTACTGCTCCCCTTCCCCCCAAATCCATGTAAATTGGAAGTTTCCTTCATATTCCCAAATGCAAAGAAGGCTAGATGAAACCTCTTTCCTCTCTTGGAATCTTCTCCAGAAGTAAAGATGACTTGCTAGGAAAGATGAACAAAATAGTCAATTATGAGCAATAAAATATAAAGTTCTCCACCCAATACCATACCCATGAATAGTTATAGAACTATAGAATCCAAGAGTGCCAAACACATAAGGGATCTTGAGGATCATTTCCATAGGTATAAAATTCAAGGCCAGATTGGGAGCAAACTGCCTGTAAAACTCCCCCTGCAGTCCGAAACAGTTCAAATATTATTGGGAAATTTTTGACAAAACAAATAAAAAATACAACACAACATAGATAATGTTAATTTGAGGTTTTCTAGGTCAATATAGGGCACAGGAATTTGCTAACATTTGAATTTGGCACTTTAATTAGTCTAGCCCCATAATTTTAGAGTGAAGAAAGTGAGGCACAATATTGGCATGACAACTAGAACCCTGAATTCTTGATTCTCCTCAGGTGATGTTATGGGAATGGGAATCTGAAGATCTTCTCTGCCTCTAGGCCCTTAGATAGGCTTAGGTGACTCTGAGAACCTTCCCTGATTTGAGAATATGCTCTTCCCCCTAATGGGCTGAATGTGGTCACCCGGAGCCTGTGGTGGGAGGCATGTTCTTCAGGAACATCCAAACCTTGTAACTTTGTGATTGGACAGTGGGTCATGAGGGTTCTGATGGTCTCTGACCCAAGAGAAGCCTATATATACCAGGTGTGAGGTTTTGCTGTGGGGCTCACTTTGGGAAGAGTTGTGTGATGTGGCCAGATGAGACTCTGGGCAGCCATTGAGCCCACCAGCTTTGAAAACCCAGATGTTGGTGCTTCCCTCTCTGGTAACTAACTAGGTATGGATGTAATGGTCAGACAGTTGGAAGCCTGTCTGCTGAATTATGTTATTTTCTGTTGTAACTTCTGTTTGTATTCTCTAAAGTTCAGGGTGCTGACTTTTTCCCCTGAACTATGTAAAATGATATATGTCTGATTGATTAAAGTAAGATTGTTAACCCATTTTGAGTTGCTTTCCTTTGGAGAAGCAGATCTAAGAACCTTTGTTGGCAACCACCCTGGGTATGCTAGGGTGCTTGCTGCTACAGGTGGTGACCGCTGAAATGTAGTATCATAAATTTAGAACTGGAAGGGACCTTAAAAGTCACCTAGTCCAATTCTCTTGTTTTATAAATGAGGAAACTGAGACCCAAAGAGACAAAACAGTTTGCCCAAGGTCACACAGGATTCCAATAGCTTGGTTATTTTAGCACTCTTCCTTCCCTTCACTTTCACTCTCCTTGAGAATTTCCTGATGAAATTAGTTAATTTTATTTAACTGCAAAGCATTAGTACTAAAGGCCACCTTTCTCCAAATTTATTAATGACTTTCCCCAGTAAAGAATAACTCTTTTGCATAATTAGTAGTTTCTTTCTCAAAGGTCTTAGGGTGGTTAGTGATGCCTATGAACCTGCCAGACTTTCAAAAGAATGAATACAAGCCCTCAAGTTGACCCTGCATCACAGATTTCACTGCTTCTAGGATTTGTCCTTCTACTTAGAAGTGTGGGCTTAGCCAGCAAACCCCAATTATTGCTTTTTGTTGTTCAGTCATTTCAGTCCTGTCTGACTCTTCATAACTCCATTTAGGATTTTCTTAGCAAAGATACTGAGTTGTTTGTCATTTTCTCCTTCACTTCATTTTACAGATGAGGCAACTGAGGCAAACAGAAATAAGTGACCTGTCCAGGGTCACATAATTATAAAGTGTCTAAGGTCAGATTTGAACTCATGAATACGCCTGACTCCAGGCCTGGCACACTACCCACCATGCTATCTAGCTGCCATCAGTCATAATCCTACCCATGTCAAAAATTTTAACAAAATTCGTTGAGATAATACCACATACCTGCTATATTCCGAGCATTTTGGTAGATGCTAAAGGAGATACAATGTTTAGATAAAACGTAGTCCCTGCATCATCAGTATGATTATTCTTTGTGACTTTCTGCCACAACAGAAACCTTAAGGACCTGATATTTCAGATCTGATGCTGACACTTTCTGTGTGACCTTGGGCAAGTCATTTGGTCATCAAAATCATCATCATCATCATTATCTATAAGCTCTTATTAAGTACCAACTATATGCCAGGCATTGTGCTAAGCCTCAGAAATACAAATAAAGGGAAAAATAAAATCTCTGTTCTCAAGGTACTCACGTTGGGAGAAACATGCAAACAACTATGTCTATACAAGATATATACAATGTAAATGGAAAGTGATCTCAGAAGGAAGACACCATCAGTGGGAGTTTCAAATCTTGCATTCGAATCTTGTCCCATAAGAATTGTTCAGGTTACTCAGTTGACAACAGGCCTTGGAAATTGAACTGGGCTTACAGCAGAAAATGCCAGCTGTTTTCCCTCTGTTATATTTAGCTATTTCATCAAAGGGAAGTTTCTATCAATGCCTTCCAATACAAAGTCAAGAATTCTATCCTCGATACTTTTCACCAACTATTTTTTGTATTCCATCTGTTTGATGGAATGTTTGATAGCTCGGCTGGATGTTCACAGGGTCAGGTTGGTTCTCCTGCCAAAGCTTGTTATACAGCATATGAGTAAATCTGCAAACCAATTCAAGGACTGGAAGTCACCACACACTCAGATGGAATACAGTCTTCTGAGCTTGTATAGTCTACAGTCATCCAGCAATGGGTTGATTGATGCAAAAAGAGTCCCTCTAGGATCATTTCTTGGAGTCTCAATTTCTTCATTTATTACATGGACAAGGTGACCTTTAAAAATCCCTTCCAGTTCTTAAAATATGATGCTAAGATCATCTGAGAAGAATGAGATAATAATAATAATTGACTTTATGTGCTTTGCAAATTGCAAAGTGCCATACATATGCTGTCATGAATGGATTTATAATCCAGGAAAAAGATGTCACCAACACATCTAGGTGCAACTAGGTGGCACAGAGAATAGAGTACCAGGCCTGGAATTGGGAAGATTCATCTCCCTAAGTTCAAATATAGCTTCAGACACTTACTACCTGTGTGACCATGGGCAAGACACTTAACCCTGTTTGCCTCAGTTTCCTCATATGTAAAATGAGCTGGGGAAGGACGTGGAAAAATCATTCCAGTATATTTGCCAAGAAAACTCCAAATGGGGTCACAAAAGAATCAGACACAACTAAAAAGTGACTGAACAACAAGACCTCATCCAGTTCTGACCCTATGTGAGATTGATACAGCTTCAAGTTTTAAGTTAAGATGGCTAAATTGGGCTTCTTCTAGCAAATGCTGCAATCCTGAGAGGTTTGGGGTAGAAAGAAAATAAAATTCAGTAGATGGTCACTTTTCTCCCCTCTACCCCCTAAAAAAAAGAAAAGAAACTAGTCTAATTCCTGGGCTGCTAGGGAAATTCATGAGTGCCTTCTGGGGTGCCTACCTTGGGATTTGAATAGTGTGTATACTGGTGACTTAGAAGTTTGTATATATTTTTCAACTGCTACTAATTGAAAATGTTTTCAGTATGGAAATGGCTTTTACATGAATAAAAATGGGCTTTATGGTATATAGCTTTTCAAAGAAATTGCTTATGAGAGATATGCCAACATGGGTATCCTTCCTTTGTACTCACCTCCAGGGGTAGGCAAGTTAGTGTAACCCTTTGGTGGGATGATGTGATGATTCAAAAGAAAAATGCTATTTGAGAAGAAAACGCAGAGTCCCCAAGATTATTACTCAAGCAAAAATTAATTGTGAACAATTAATCATCTTAATTATCTGTGACCAAGGACAGCAATGGTATAGAAAACTAAAATCCCCAGCTAATGGTTTTAGCTTTTACTCACAACCCTCTCCCTTTATTATCAGAACTGCTGACAAATAACAAAAGGGGCTTATTTAAGTGTTCTCTCCTGCCCCTGGCCTTGGCTATTCTCTGGAAAGGATGCAAATTATATGAGTAAGGGGCACTTAAAGGTCCCAGATCTCAAAATACCTTCCCTCCCCCAACTGGTCTCTCCTTTATGATGCCTTCTTTACTTATTATTAATTTTTAATTTACATGGAAGATTTTCCAGAGATTTCCAGTTTTCATATCTTAAGATATTTTATTTTTTATATTTCATCAAAACTCCTCTTTAAACCTATTTTTTAACTCAATGGCTACCTGCTTTAACATGATTAAAATTGGAAAAAATGATAACTATCTAAATGTTTACAGACATTTAAATAGGGTGAGATTTTTACCTCTGATAGTCTAGACATCCATTTTACCGAGGACATTCTGACCTTTAAGGCATCTCTTATCTATAAATTAAAAAAAAATCATTAGCACTCGCTCCATTAAATTATTTGGCATATATTTTGTATTCACTTATCTGTATATTTATTGTACACCAACCTCATGGGGCACAGGCACAGAGACATTTTATAAATCCTCCCCATGATTTGTTATTCTTTAAAGCACCCTATCCAATATTCTTAGCACTGATGTGAAAAAGAAAACTAGAAAAATCACTCCAGAGATAATGTCCCTATTTTATAGGATAGGTAAAAGGGGGCCTGTGAAACAATGGGGTCCTGGCCTGCCATGCAAAAGCACTGGAACTTTGGGCCTCTGAGATCACTTTTAATTCTAGAACTTCAATACTGATGATTGGTGTTTTCACTTGTTTCCCTTGGTCCACCAACCCCTGCTCCTTTCTTCATACATAAATTTATCCATCTTTCTGGGCTCCATTTAAGTCCTCTTTCCTTAATAAAGGAGGAAGCCTGTACCACTTTGGCCTCACCTCACCCTTTCCTAAAGGACAGAGTCACAAAATCTCCATATACTAGAAGGACCTTCAGAGGTCATTTAGTCCAACCTTTCCTTGAAGCAAGAGTAAAGGAAGGGAAATTATGTCCAGTGGGGTTAAAAAGAATGACTGGTGTTAGGATAAAACTTTAAAAACTAAAAAGAGGAACCTCTTAGTAGAAAGTCACTGGAATTTATTAAGTAGGTCAATGACATGATTAGATCTGTGCTTAAGGAAAAATTAGTTTGTTCACTGCACACGGGATGGACTAGAGTATTAGAAACTTGAGGGAGGAACATTACAATAATCTAAGTCAGAGGTGATAAAGGCCTCAACTAAAGTGGCAGATGTGTGAGTGGAAAAAAGAGGTTATATGTGAGAGACATTGTAAAGGTGGAAACAGCAAAACTTGACAACTGATTTAGGGAGAGTGAGAAGTCCAACATAGTGCCAAAGTTATGGACCTGGAAGACCAGAAGGATGGGGGTGCCTTCCATATAAATAGGGTAGTTTGAAAGAGGAAGTTTGGGTAGAAATATGAATTCAGTTTTAGATTTGTTGACTTTTAAGATGTCTGTAAAACTTCCAGTCTGAACTGTCCAATAGGCAGTTGATGATGCAGGACTGAAATTTCAGAAAGAGACTGATTCTGATAGGTAGATAGAGAGATGGACAGATAGACATATTAATACATAAATATTATCCATGCATATATGTATATGTGTGGATGTGCATATGTATATACATGTGTGTGCATATGAGTATACATGTGTGTATATTAATATATACATCTGTGTTAAGTGTGTGACTATACATGTATGTGTGTGAATACACACACATACGGCCTCTTCAAAGAAATGATAGCTAAATCCACAGAAGCTAACGAGGTTACCAAGAGAGTATAACAGAAAGAAAAGGGTCTAAGGCAAAATATTCTGAAACACCTATGGTTAGAAGACATGATTTAAATGATAAACTAGCAAAGGAAGCTAAGGACAATCTGAAATGCCAGACAAGAGAGTTTGGACATTCTGTGAATAACAGAGTCATTGAGTATTTTTTAAGGCACAGTAGTGACATGATCAGACCTGTACATAAGAAATATTATTATAGCAGTTGTGAGTAGACTAGATTGTAGGAGAGGAAGTCTGGAAGCAAGGAGGACCATTAGGAAGCTAGTGAAAGAGTTTGCATGAAAGATAACAAAGTCATGTATTAGAGTTTTGGGAGTCAGGATGAAAAAAAGAATAAAAATGACAGATACTATTGAAGTAAAGTAGAACTATGTAGACGTGGGGAGTGAAATAGCAGATTAAGTAAAAGGTAACACTGAGGCTTCTACTCTGGGTGACTAGAAGGATGACAGTGAATTGAAAAAAGTAAAATTAGGGAGAAAAAGGCTTTTTTAAATCACATATATTTGCACATATATGCATATGTGTGTGCATACATATATGTATATATGTATACACACATATTTACACCAGGAGTCCCTGTATGCTGGTTAACTTAACCACTCTAACAGAAGAGAATGACTTTGGGCTGTGCTTTACATCACTGTACACATGATAGCATGGATATATTTACAAAAGAATGACTGAAGTGAGCAGATAGACTGTGAGTACCATAAATTTTTAAAAAATTGTTACAGTACCTTCTGATCCAGGAACGTTCCAAACACCAAGATAAAGAAACCCTTGGAAACAGGAAGGGAAAAGAAGTATTTATAAAAACAAAACAAAAGAAAACAATAAATTCAACAATTCAACACCATATTTTTCTTTTGGAAAACAAAATCACACTTAGATAAAATACTATAAAATCTTTGAAACACAGTAAGATGGTACATGCCAGAGATTAAAGTATTCTTAGCTATCTTTTTAAAGAGAGGCAAAGAACTGGTATATTGAGCCAGTATGATAGCTTGCCTGGTCTCAGTCTGGTCTATGTCTCAAAGAGTGTTGATTATGGGGTCAACAAAGCCCTGAGTTTGACAAAAGGAATGAAAGTCATGTGGGAATAGGACAAGTTACATGTTATCCTTGTTGTCCTGTCCATAGCTTACTTAGAACAGTGCCTGACACATAGTAGGCACTGTATAAATGCTGATTTTCCCTTCTCCCTCATCCCATAGCTACACAGCGCACACCTGACTGGAAGGAAGGAAGGAAGAAGAAAAACAGAAGAAAGGATGGATGGAAGGAAGAAGGTAAGGAGGGAGGAAGGAAGGAAGGAAGGAAGGAAGGAAGGAAGGAAGGAAGGAAGG
>NW_027187316.1:2416309-2455834 GCF_028583685.1 Petaurus breviceps papuanus
AGGAAGGAAGGAAGGAAGGAAGGAAGGAAGGAAGGAAGGAAGGAAGGAAGGAGGAAACAAGCCTTTATCAAGCTTTTTGTCAGGTACTGTGCTAAGTACTTTATAAATATTATTTCATTTGATCATCACAACAACTTTGGGAGATAAGTGCTATTATTTTCCTCATTCTATGGAATCTGAAGCAGGCAGAGTTTAAATTACTTGTCCAGGTCACATAACTGATCTGAGGCCAGACTTAAACTCAAGTCTCTCTAACTCCAGACACCCATTACTCTACCCAATGAGCCACCTGGCTGCCTCTATGTATCTATCTGCTACTGGAGTTGTCCTGAAGATGCTTTAAGCAGGTCCACAAATGATAAGATTGCATCCCCAATACTCTTACTGATCTACTAAAAGAGTCATTTTATCCACCTATGCAATAGACTGCTGAACATTGAATATAAAGTGATGAGAGCAGAATTGTGTCAGGATTGTTTCTATGCTAATTCCATCCAATAAAAAAAATGAAGAGATAATGATAGTGATGATGATGATAATAGCTAATATTTATATAGTGATTTATCATTTGTACAATGCTTTATACAGATTATCTAAGTGGAATAATTATAGGTAACTTCAAATAAGGGAGGTAGTATGGTACAGTGGATATAAAAGGCCAGGCTGGGAGACAAGAAGACCTTGATTCAAATGTTACCCCTAACACACACTGGCTGTGTAACCTTGAGCAAGATACTAAACTGCTCACATCAGGCAGCTCTCTAGCCCTAGCAGATACAAGAGAATCAACAATCTGCATTCGTAGGAACAGGTTCCACATGAAGGTTCCCTAAACCAATGAAATCACGTTTCCAGAAAACACCAAAAAAGCAAGCAAAAATACAAAAGCAAAAACCAAACTTCCAATATGACTCTGGATTCATGAGTCAAAATTAAAGTGGATATGAATTGAGATTCAGTAAGTATTAGAGAAGCCTGTTATACCCACTTTCAGGTAATATATTACAGATATTCTGGAAGTGGCTAGTCATAAAAGTTTAACTCTAAAGCCCATAATGATCAGCATGAGTGGAGTGCCACCAATCACTGTCCTCAGTACAATAGTTAGATGTCCCTGATCTGATTCATTGCCTGAAAGGGTATTGGACTTGGAGTCAGCAAAAGACTTGGGCTTAAATCCTAACTCAGATATTTACCAGTATAATCTTGGCTTAGTTTCCTCATCTGTAAAATGGGGATAGTAATCCCTGTAGTACTTACTTCACAGAGCTTAAGAATCAATAAATCAGCAAGAGTTTGCTAAGCACTATGGTAGGTGCAAAAAATGCAAAGACCATGAATGGGACAATCCTTGCTCCTAAGCAGATACATAAAGATAAAAGGAATAAATACAAATAAATAGAAAATGGTTAATGACAAGGTGGTTTGGGGAGAAATGTGATAGCAGTTGAGTGATCGGGACTGAGATTTTTATGAAAATAAAAAACTTTGAAAATTTTAAAGTGCTATAAAAATATTAGTAATTAGTTTTATTATTCTCCACAATATATTTTTTCTAAGAAGCTTTCTACTTGTCATGCCACAAATACAAACTTTAAAATATCATTTAAAACTCAACCCAACTGGGCTAGAATTAGACCCACATCACAGACTAAACTTACCCACAATTACTCAGATACAAGTTTGTTTTGTTTTTTTTTTTTTTTTGGAGGAGGGAAGGCAAGGCATTTGGGGTTAAGTGACTTGTCCAAGGTCACACAGCTAGTTAAATGTCAAGTGTCTAAGGCCAGATTTGAACTCAGGTCCTCCTGACTTCAGGGCCAGTACTCTATTCACTGCACCACCTAGCTGCCTCTCAGATCCAAGTTTGACTTCTAAAAACCTAAGAACAACATTTTGTAAATGTCACCGTCCCAAATATTAATAATCGACAAGGTACATACAATGGAAAGTTTCAGAGATCTCGGGGAGGAAATCAAATTCAGGTAGGGAAAAAATAAGGTGCATGTCCCCTCTTCTGTCCTATCTACTACCATAGCTATGCCAAAGATGCTTTCAGTGTTTTCAGAATTCTACAGACTATGAGCTTAAATTCTAACATTTTCATTTAATTACAAAATGTAGTTATTTTATCCACCAGGGCAGTACTGCACAGAACACAGAAGATAAAAGAATAATAGCAAGATCACAACTTGTCCCAAGATTGTTTCTATCTGTATGCCCATAAAAATATGAGAATAAAATAATAATTATTATTAATAATAATATCAATTTAATATCTGTCACCATATCAAATACCCATAGCTTCCAAATACATGGAAGGAAAAGGATAGGATCAGAACCCAACTCTTCCTGACTCTAAGTCCAACATTCTATTGACTAAGCTATGATACTTCCATACTACTATTAACATTATAAAATTCTACATTTGCAATACTTCAATGGGCTTTAAGTAATAAATTACCCAGTAGTGCATCTGCATCTGACCCCACAAACTTCCTTCTATAAAATTCCTTAGGATAATTTAATTAGAGACAGAAGTTTTGAGTTCATATGATCAACTTACAAATGAGGAAACTGAGACCCAAGGTTATGCATGTAGAAAGTGTCAGAATCAGAATTTAAATCCAGGTCTTCTGACTAAAAATCCAGCCCTCTTTCTTCACCACTATAACTTCTTCCTTCTCTTGTGCTTTCTCACTCTCCCCACTAAAATATGTTAATAGAATTTATACATACCTGGAAAGCATTAAGTAATGAGAAAATGATATGGAATACCAGGGAATTCTTTTCTATGACTATGGCTATTCCAAAGCCCCAAGTCAGTCCCAGCAATGGTGTGAGGATGGCAACATTTTTAGTTATCCTCACTATGGTGGCCATTTCTTGAGCTATGGGGCTGCCGATGGAAGGTCGCCGAGTCTTTACTATGACCATTCCCACTGTGATCAAGTTTGCCACTACAATTGCCAAGGCTGGGACAATGAAGGCGAGTAGGGCTTTGGTATTGTCCCAGTTGAGCCAACAGGTCATAGGTCGCACATAGCCTCGGCCGGGTTCAGTGGCAGCAACCGTAATGACAGCAATGATCAATGGGCACCCGTATCCCACTGAGAAGGCAGAAGTCATTACAATAGACTTTGGGACAGTATGAAAAACGATCACGATTCCATAAAGGATGAGGAGTGCCATCACAAACATCCAGAAGAAAACAGAGAGGTAAAAGAAGTGAATAAAAAACGTAACAGCCACACAACCATCATGGTGTTGCACTAGATTGCTAAAGAAGGAGGCCACGATGAAACCTATATCTGCCATCAGAAGTGTGGCAGCAATATTCACAATGCAAATGTGGCGTAAATGTGAGATCTCTGTCTTTGTGACCTGGTGCCAGACTATGGCCTCAATGATCAGGCAAAGAATTAAACTGACAATTGAGATTCCCAGGCCAATATACATGATATAAAGCAGAATCGGGCTCTCAGGGACATGGGGTGACATAAGAATTGAGAAAGAAGTAAATCTCTTGCTTGATTGGCAGCTACAAAGAGTCTGATCCACACTGTCCAGGGCCATTTCACAGGCTTCCTCATCCCACTTATTTTCCGTCGGGTGCCAGCCAACACACTGTGTTCTGCCACCTCTAGATTTAGTGATCTTCTCAAAAATCAATGAGATCCTTTGGAGCTCCTTGGGCAAGATGACAGACAGAATGAGCCCATTCACAGTGACATTCTTAAAGAAGCTGGCTTCCAAGATGGCCCCTAGTGTGGGGAAGGCAATACTGATGACTTGGGAAGGCGAGGGAAGCTGCTGAAGATCTTTCTGGGGCAGAAGCACCATTCCAGTGACTTCATTCTCAGTGTCATTCACCTTCATAGAAAAACTCAAACTCTCTTGGCTGTTGTCTTTTGATATGTTGATGCCGATGATGTGAATGAATTCCTCTGAGATGTCAAGGGAATGCTCACGTAGGAAAAAATTCCTCACAAATGAAACCATTGACTGCAAAAGGATAGAGCTACTGCTTCTTTCAGGGACGAAGGCCCAATTTGAGATGCTTCTGCTGTCGAGGACATGATTTGCTATGACACTGTAGCTCTAAAAAAAGAATATTATATGTTAAAAAGGTAATTATGATAACAACAACAACTACAATGGATGTTTCTAAAGTACTTGAATGCTCCCAAAATGCCTTGCTTCTATTGTCTCATTTGAGCCTGACAACAAGCCTGGAAAAGCACTACAAGTGTTATTATACCCATTTTACAGATAAGGAAATTGATCAGAGTCACACAAAATGAGCTAAGTTATTTGAGCTAAAATTGAAATCTAGTCTTTCTTACTCCAAGTCCAGCATTTTATTCTTTACATGTAGATTTTCTTTACATGTTTCTCGAAGGCCAGTGTTCTTCCCACTAAACCAGCTAGGTACAGACTAGGTGCCACAGCAGAGAGAGCTCTGGACCCAGAATCAGGAAAACTGAAGTTCAAATCCAGCTTTAGACATTTACTCACTGTGTGACCCTGGATAAATCACTTACCCTCTGTCTTCCTCAATTTCCTCATCTGTAAAATAAGGATGATAATAATAGCATCTACCTCCCAGGGTTGATATAAGGATGAAATGAGATAATATTTTAAAGCACTTTGCAAACCTTAAAGCACCATATAATTGTAGCTATTGTTGTTGCCACTATTATTACAAAGTTGCTTCTCCCGTGTTTGCATAGCTAAAGTATCCCAAGCATGGCTTTAACCCAAGTACTCCTAGCTTCAAATACAGCACTCCATTCACACAATACCCTGCCTCTAGCTATAGACCAAGCATGTAAATTACAGGACCACAGCCTTGGAACTGATAAGGACCTTCAAGGCCCTCTGGGTAACCCCCTCATTTCACAAGTAAGTTCAAGGTTAATTAACTTTATGGGCTCATAGCATCACAGGCTTGAAGCTGTAGTGGACCTCAGAGGTTTTCTAGTCCCCCTGCCTCATTTAACAGATAAGGAAACTCAAGCCCAGGGAGGTTGAGGCTCATCAAAGATCCCAGAGATAATAAGTGTTAGTGGTAGGATTTTAACCCAAGTCATAGGATCATAGATATAAAGCTGAAATGGACCTTAAAGTCCTTCTAGACATCACCCTCATTATACAGATGAGGAGACTGAAGCCTAGAAAAGAAAGATACAGTGACTTCTTAAGATCATATAAGTAAAGAGCTGCTAGGTGGTGCAGTGATGACCTGGGGATTGAATCAGGCTCAGATACTTAGCACCACACCCAGAAATAACTGGCCGTGTAACCTTGAGCAAGTTACTTAACCCCAATTGCTTAAAAAAAAATGCTGGCTGACTTGACTGAGTTATTTAATAAGTGCTTGCTGTGTTGACTTGAATTAAAGGCAACAACTGCAAGGTAACTAACTAATCATCATATACAATTATCATTCTGATATGTATATAGTCATCTTGTATGTATATCAGCCACAATTCTTCGGGCCTCCTTCTCCTCTTCTGTAAAACTGGAATATTTATACTTGGACAAGGTTAGTTTGGAGAAAGTGTTTTTAAAATATTAAAACAATATATAAATATACAGAACTGAAATTAGAGATTCTGGCATCTGGGGGAAGGACCACACAACTTTCAGTATGACAAATTGAGTTGGAAAGGAATACCGTAGGGAGTGACCTTAGACCTCAGTACAGAATGTTCTATAGTGGAAAGACTCTAGACATCACCACGTTGGGAAACAGAGATCCTGGGGACACTGATCCCAAAGAATAGAGGCCCCCAAGCAATCTTCCATTACCGGACCCACTTTATCTTTAAAGGGAAGCCAGATCCCAGAAAAGATCACAGACAAAAAATCAACTAGTCCTTTCATCAGTGGCTGTATTCAATTCCAACATGAGCCTATAAGTCAAATTCTATTACCCATTCACTTTTCTACCTCATTCCCACCCATGCCACCATCGACCTTTCTTCAGGTACTCTATCATTTACTAGTTGTATGACCTCAAGCAAGTTCCCTAACCTTTCTAGATGTCAGTTTCCTAATCTATAAAATGGAAACAACTCTACAGAGCCTTTTGATTCAGTCTATGATTTTAAAAACCATCCCCATTCACTTTGAAACTTGAGCTTTGGCTAACTGTGGTTTTCAGATTTGCAAGAGGTTCTTTCCTACCCTAATGCCATACAATTCTGATTCTTTTTATGTGGAAAGATTTTTTTGTTTGGTTTGTTTGTTTAGAAAGCCAATCAGGGTTAAGTGACTTGCCAAGGTCACACAAGTAGTAACTGTTAAGTGTCTGAGATCAGATTTGAACTCAGGTCCTCCTGACTCCAGGGCCAGTGGTCTATCATACTATACCACCTAGCTGCCTTACCACATGGAAAGTATTTCCCAGTCTCAGCAAGTTATCATGAAGAACACTCTCTCCCAACAGGGTATAAGAGATATTTTTGTGGTAATCAGAATCTATAATACACTTTGGTGAAAGTAATTTTGGTCCTTTTTTTAATGGACTTCTGATTTCATTCATATAAAGAAGTCCAATTTCAATCTTCACCTGCTCTGAAACTCATAGTCTTAACTGCTTAGAGACCTAAGAAGTTAAGTGACTTGCCCAAAATTACATAGTTAATTTTATATGTGAACATGTAGTCAAAACAGTTACTTCTATAATCTCATAAATGCTCAGTATATGTCCCTGTCATGTTATACAATTTGGTTAATGCTCCATGATCATATAGGTAGCTAGGTGGTATAGTGGATAGAGTGCCAACCTTGGAGTCAAGAGGACCTGAGTTCAGGTCTAGCCTCAGATCATTACTAGCTGAGTGAACTTGATTAAACAATTTAACCAGGTTTATCTCAGTTTCTTCATCTATAAAATGAGCTGGAGAAGAAATAGTAAATCACGTCTGTATCTTTGCCAAGAAAACCCCAAATGGAGACACAGAGAGTCAGACACAACTGAAACAACTCAACAACAATCATTATCATATATACCGTGTTTCCCCGATAATAAGACACTGTCTTGTTATTTTTTTTGGAAAGAAAAACACCAGAGGGCTTATTTTCAGGGGAGGGCTTATGTTGTCCTGCCTCAGCTCTCCTCCGCGGCACTGCTATCAATGGCGCCAGCAAGCAAATCACTGGGGAAGAACAGGATGACGTGCTCACTGCTGCAGCTCTGATTGGATGCAGCTCGGACCGTGGCATGCGTTTCACCCGGGAGGGGGGACGGTGCATACAGAGGGTACCATAATGTAGCGTGTAGTGCAGGGGATCACCTTCACTACAGTAGCAATCTCAATAGGGCTTATTTTCGGGGGAGGGCTTATTTTAGAGGACTCTTACACAGTAAGGGGAGGGCTTATTTTCGGGATAGGTCTTATTATCGGGGAAACACGGGTAGCCTAGTTATTGAATAATGCATTTTTGGAAATGTTCAATTCTTTCTCATTCATGCTGTATGGAAGAGTGAGTGAGTATGTATCAGAGGGACTATAACTATAGCTAGGTGGCACAGTGGATAGTGTGCTGGGCCTGAAGTTTGGAAGAACTGAGTTCAAAACTAGCCTCAGACACTTACTAGCTGTGGGACCCTGTAAGCCAGCTTACTTCTGTTTGCCTCAGTTCACTCAATTATAAAACAGGGATAATAAACCACCTCCTTCCCAGGGTTGTTGTGAAGACCAAATGAAGTAATAATTATAAAGGGCTTAGCCTGTTGCCTAGCACATAGTAAATGCACCAAAATACTGGCTATTATAACTATACATGGGATAGAAGAGGTAACACGGCCAGTTCTCCCCACTCTGCCCCACAGATACCCCCTCATTCCAGCCGTACTACATCCAGATCTTTTGGAAAATATGCAAGGTGACTCACCTGTACCTTAACTTCATCAACATCTTCAGACAACACTCTTGAAATATTATGCAAGAGCTCCACAATGACATCAATGTTTCCTGGTATTGGTGGAGATTTTTGAATGTTTTTAAGTATACAAGATAAGTCCTTTGGACATCTTTGCATCAAAACATCGGTAATGGTTGCATCTTTTCCTGTTTTTGAAGGTGTATCTGAGAATGTGTTTATTACCGTTGATGAGTCCTAAGAAATAGGAAGGGGAGGAAAAGTATAACACATATATTTATGGTTAGATAATTTTAAAGCATTCCTGTTTGTTGTTGCTATTTCAGCTTCATTTCTACTCTTCCAGGGACTTACTAAAAGACTGGGTGACTTGAAGAAAAGACCAAGATAAACAAAAGGAAATTCTGAAGGAGATCTAGGAGAGTTCAATTGGGATGTTGATTGAGAAGAGTACTAGGGAGGGAAGAGAGAGATGGACTTCTGAAATTTTTTTTTATTTGCTTTTTGGAAGGGGGGAGGAAAGGCAGTTGGGGTTAAGTGACTTGCCCAAGATCACATGGCTAATGTGTCAAGGATCTGAGGCCGGATCTGAACTCAGGTCCTCCTGACTCCAGGGACAGTGCTCTATTTATTGCGCTTCCTAGCCGCCCCCAGAGAGATGAACTTCTGGATGGTAGCTTTATGCAGCTCTACACTGGGACGTTGGGACACTAGGACACTAATTTGATGCCTGGGACATTTTATTGAAGTGTCTTCAGCTCAGAATAGTAACCCAATCAGCTACCCTCTCCAATCACCATCCCTGTGAACAGAGGTTCCCAAATTTATTCGGCCTACCTCTCCTTTTTCAAAAAATAAAATTACTCGGCACCCCCCTGAAAATCTGCTTGCTTTACCTTTTTAAAAAAATTTTCATCATTCCAAAAAAATGACTCATCTTAAATTATAATTTATTGTAAATTTGTGGGGGGTTTTCCTGCATTGAAATTTTGATGATGAAATATTGCATTCTGTAACTGTACAGTATTGTACTGTAAACAAATCATTATATGCACATATTCCTGCAGATGGATGCTTGACTTCCTAAAGATGCTGGACAGGCTCACCTGCCAACACTTGCTTGTTAAGAATTGTCCTCAGAGGGTGGCCAGGTAGCACAGCAAGTAAGAGCACCGGCTCCAGTGTTGAGAAGACCTGGAGATCGAATCCCGGGCTCAGATACTTAGCACCCACCCAGAAACACCTGGCCATGTAACCTTGAGCAAGTTACTTAACCCCAATTGCTTAAAAAAAAATTGTCCTCAGACCTGACCGCTGGTCAGTTAAAACTTGCATTCTGTGTGTTTATTTGGAAAATAACGTAATCACTACAACTTTAACTCTGTTACACAGCAGACAAAACATGTATGATGGTTTTTCAAAATTTTCTTATTTTTCTCTTCTTTCCTTATGCTTCCCCTGCCCCCTTATTTTTATTTAATGCCTCTCAATTGCACCCAAGGCTACTACAGCCCCACTGGATTGTTGCAGCACTCCCCCCCAGAGGGTAGTATCACCCACTTTGTGAACCTCTCTACCAAAACTCCTTTCCCTGGCTACCACTGGCCACATGCCTGGTCTCCCTCATTAGAATATAAATTCTGAGATTTCTCACTGCCTGTCATCACTACCACCTCCTCCCATAGCCAATGTGCTTTTAAGACTTGTCAATTTCCCTTTTCAGTGCCCCCTTCTCTCTTCTGACACTGTCACCACTCTAGTGCAGGCCCTCATTACCTGATGCCTAGACTATTATAACAGCCTGTTGGTGGGTCCAAAGGCCTCAACTCTCCTCCCATTCAAATCCATCCTCCAATCAACCACTAAAGTGATTTTCCTAAAGTGCAGGTCTGATGAGATTATCCCCCCTACACACACTCAGTAAACTCCAGCGGCTCCCTATTGCCCCCAGGACCAAATACAAAATCCTCTGCTTGGTATTCAAAGCTCTTCATAAACTAGCCCCTCCTACCTCACCAATCTTCTTACATCTTACTACCTGACATGTACCCTTTGATCCAGTGATGCTGGCCTTCTGGCTGTTCCCCAAACAAGACACTATACCTCTCAGCTCCAGACATTCTCTATGACTGTCCCCCATGCCGGGAATGCTTTCCTTCCTCCATTCCAACTACTAACCTTCCTGGCTTAAAATCCCACCTTCTAGAGGAAAGTTTCCTCAGCCTTTAATTCAAATGCCTTCTCTCTGTTAATTATTTCCTCTATGTTTCCTGTAAATAGCTTATTTCGTATATATTTATTTGCATATTGTCTCCCCCATTAGATTGTAAGCTCCCTGAGGGCAGGGTTATGTCTTTCACCTCTTTTTGTATCCGAAGCACTTAGCACAGTGCCTGGTATCATATACTTAAGTGTTTATTGATTAATTAATCATTGAGGGCAATGACAGTCTCACTTTTGTATTTGTATCTTCAGGACTTGGAACAGGGTAAGCACTTAATAAAAGCTTTCTTATTCATTTGTTCACAGTCAAAGAATTAGCATTATTCGTAGAGCAGAGAAATTCTGCCCACTCTAAAATGCATAGTTCATCAAGTAAGAGGAAATGAGAAAGTATTTTAGAAAATATTTGGTATTTCAGAAAACCAAAAATTAAAATAAAAAAGATTTAGATTCAGAGAGAAAACAACCATTGCAGAACAAGGAGAGCAGGTCTCATAAATCTCATAGTGGAAAAGATTTAGGTTCTACCTGAAGAAAAAGTCATTTTTACATGTAGGCAAGGACTTGCCTAGCATGATCTGAGGTCTTCCACTGGAAAGCCTCTAAGACATTAGAGTTGCAAAGACTACATGGAGACTACCTGATGATGGGAGCATAAATTTGAGTCTGGAAGGAACCATCCAGTTCAACCTCTTCATTGAAGAAATTAAGAAACTGAGACCCAGAGAAGTTAAGTAATAAATGGCACCACCAAGATTTGAACCCTGGTCCTTTGGTTCTAAATCTAACATTCTGTCCTCTATACTATAATCTATGCATGTCCCTGCCCCATTGTAGAGGTGGTAAAACTGAGGCCTAGAAAAGAAAAGGGATTTGTTTAATCTATTGCTTCAAGATCATGGCAGAGTTGGAACTAATATCCAGGGCTCCTGAATTCCGGTTCAGTGACTGATGTAAAGTGTCTAGTGAAGGTCTTATTGAAGGTTTTTAAGCAGAGGCCAGACTATTATTTGTTATGTCTTTTAATGGGAATTCCTTTTAGATATGGGTTGAATTAAAAGACAACCAAGATTCCTTCCAATTTCAAATTCTTTGGTTCTGTGATTGGAATTCCTAGTTTGCCAAAGCCTCCCCAACCCTGGGGTCATCATGCCAAAAATTCATCTTTAGGGAATAATTCTTTTGTGTTAAACTTAGTATCTCCAAAGGGTCATACTTCAAAATGTAACCAACTCAGGCATAATTGACCTAATAAGTCATTAAAATCTTGATGCGAGTTATTTAAATTGATTGTTTTCCCTGACTATTAAGAGAACCTCAGAACAGTATAACAATGTCCTGGGCTTATCCTGTATAGGGAGAGTTAGGAAAAGAGTGGGAGTGAGGAGATCGACAAGCCAAGGGTTTTCTACTTTGCAATTTTCCCCATGACAGACCCTAACAATAAGTCACATTTGCATATCATTTCAAGTTTTCTGATGGATTTTCTTTATAATATTAAGAAGTTAAAGGCAGCCCACCATTCAAGTCCCACCTTTAACACATACCAGGTATGTTACCCTAAATGAGTCACAGTGTCTCAATGAAACATGTAGCTTTCTAAGAATACAAATTTCTGAAGAATTGCCAACCTGTACTGGTCAAAGGAAGACTCCTCACCAGGAGTTCTCTACATCAATAAAACCACAAGTCTGGTCCAAAAAAATGTGGTAACTAATGTAAACTTTTTTTATTTTTTACTTCTTTTTACTGTGATCTCATCTAAAGGCAGTTAGGTAGCACAAAGAATAGAATGCTGGGTCTGGAGTCAGGAAGATCTGAGTTCAAATCTGTACTCAGATACTGTGTGACCTTGGGTAAGTCAATTAACCTGTCTGCTTCAGTTTCCTCAGCTGTGACTACTTGCTTCTAACTACTTTCCAAGGTTGTTGTGAGGATCAAATGAGATAATATTTGTAGTATCTGGCATATAGCAGGTATTTTTAAAAAACTATTGTTCCTACAATTATCATTTGTGTACTCCAGCCATTATGCAGATCACAATTCATTCGTGGCTTCTCCCCCATAGAACATTTCTCCACCTCTTCCTTCCAGTCCTTCCAGCTCACTAGGGACCTTCCTGTACTTCTCTTGATGTTTTTATGAAACATGACTACAGCTTAGAGCCTGTCTCTTGGTAATTCCTCACTTTTGTTGATTGGATGCTCCACCCATGAATGGCCACATATCTCTCTGATGACTTCCTTTATGCAACATATCTCTTGCACAATTGTCAGTTGGTAATATATTGTAGTCTATTCACTCTTTCCTTAAGCTTCTCCATTGCCCTCTGTTTGGTCTTTAATTCTTCAGAAACTGTAGTACCCTATGCTTCATAGACATACAGCATCACTGGAATAACAGTTATAAAAAAGAAAAAATAATAATAATAGATTTTTGTCTCCTGGGAAAAAAAAACCTGGGGTCATTGAAAGCATTACAGTTTTCCTGAGGTAATCCAGCCTGATTCTCTCCTCTTCTTCAATTCTAGACCTAAATCATGTCAGTGTGCAATATCTGTCCAATATATAAGCAGTTATTACTTCTCCACCCCCCCCCAAAAAAAAAATCTCATTCTTCTCCTTGGATTCCCTTTTTCTGGCAAGAGTACAACCTAGGAGTCATCCTTGATAACCTTCCTCTTGCTTAATCCACAGTCAATCAATTGCCAAACTTAATCATTTCTATTTCCACATTGTTTTTTGCATTCATGGCCTTCTTACTACTTACAAAGTCCCACTTGTGGTTCAGACTCTCATCATCTTTTGCCTAAACTGTTGCTTTTGTATACTATTTGCTCTCCATACCTGGTCTCTTTCCTGTCTGATCCACCTTCGACACAGTTGTTCAGTTGTTTCAGTCATGTCCAACTCTTTGTGATTCTGTTTGGGGTTCTCTTGACAGATCCTGGAGTGATCTGCCATTGCCTTCTCCAGATCATTTGATAGATGCTAGCAAAGATAACTGGAGGAGTTTGACATTTCCTTCTCTATCCATGTGATTGCCAGAGTTATATTCTAAAAAGTACATCTGACCAGTTCATATCCCTATTCAATAAACTCTAGTACCTCCTTATAACATCTAGAAGCAAATACAAACTCCTGTTTGACATTCATGACCCTTCACAAGCTGACTCCACCTACCTCTGCAGCCTAACACATTATTCTCTTTCCTGCACTCTTTGGTCTAGACAGACTGTCTTCCTTTCTGTTTCTCACCTATAATAGTTATATCTCCCATCTCCATGCCTTTGTGCATATTGTTCTCCATACCTAGAATACCTCTTTTCTTCCCTTATTTCTTTCAAAATTCCACTAAAATATTTCCTATGTATATTTTATATGTATATGTAAATTTGTATATGTAAATATTTTCCCTTTCTTATCCTTCCAGATCCTAATATCTTCTCTCCCATGAAATTTATTTATATTTATTTGGCATAAGGGGGCAGCTATGTCATGAAGTAGATAGAGTGCAATGGCCTAGTGCAAGGAAGACCTGAGTTCAAATCTGGCCAACTGTGTGACCCTGGGCAAGTAATTTAACCCTGTTTGCCTCAGTTTCCTCATCTATCAAATGAGCTAGAGAAGAAAATGGCAGATCACTCCAGGATCTGCCAAGAAAACCCCAAATAGGGTCATGAAGAATCAGACACAACTGAACAACAACAAAACTTGTACCTTTGAAATTCTAAAGAGACTTTCACAGTTTGTGTCATTTGGCATGCTAGTCCTAAGAAGGACTCTCATGAGTACAGGGCAATTCTTGGAGGCAGCTAATGGCTCAGTGGATAGAGTGTTAGGCCTGGAATCAGGAAGACCTGAGTTCAAATTTGACCTCAGACACTTAGTTGCTGAATGACCCTGGCCAAGTCACCTAACCTCTCTTTGCCTTAGTCCACTGGAGAAGAAAATGGCAAACCATTCCGGCATCTTTGTCAAGAAAATCCCAATGGGGTCATAGAGAGTTGGAGTCAACTGAAACAAATAAACTACAACAAAACTAGAGCCCTTATCACAAAAAAAAAAACTATTGTCCACCTTCTACTGGACAGAACTGAAGTATGCAAAAAGACTTGTGATCTCATAAATTTGGAAGTTCCTTCCAATGAGGTCATATACAAACTACTCATACCTACTCATCTGTGCAACTTTTGTGTATGTTGTCCCATAAACTTGCTACAGGGAAAATATCCAATGTGCTGGAAGGCCTTCTACATCTTCTCTGGGCATTTCAAAGTTACCAATGGAACACTCAAGGTGTCCACCTCTACCACCTTCTGTAAGTAACCAGCTCGTTTTCTCCCCTTATACTTTTACCTGATGACATTTTTTATTTCTGATCTTTGGAATTCCTCAAATTATGTGCTGCCTTTTCAGCATTTGTTCAAGCTGTGTGATATTCATTTTTGATTCTTCAGAGACTAAGTAAAATTAAGACCCATAAAAATTTAAAACAACATTTTGAATAGGTGTTGCTATACCAAATGCTCACAATCTCCAAACTATACCAGTAGAAGAGCTTATAAAATTCTTCTACCAGAAAAATAATCAAAACCACGTGGCAACAGGAGGAAACAATGTTATTCTTTTCATCCTTTCTGCTACTCAAGCCCTTCCAGAGGTAATTTCAATGAGTCTAGAGAAGAAAGCTTTGTGCTCCCAAACTTTTAATCAATTGCAAAAGACATTTTATCTGCCTATGCATTTGTCCAAGGAAAGTGAAATATAAAAGAACAACATCAGGATGGTGACTTGGGATGAGATCGTTTCTATCTGAACTCTATTGAAAAAGAGGAAATTAATGAGAGAATAATAATCACTGACATTTATATGGCAAAATTTTGCAAAGCACTCTCTATATATATTATCTCATTGATTCCTGAGGGACATTCAAATCCATGTCTCCTACCTCTATGCTCACTAGAATAGCCATTAGAACATGTATCTGAAAGAAGGTATGTAATTTTATGTAGCAGCAACCACACTGGCATACCCAGGATGGCAGATCTGCTTTATTAGGAAAGATAGCTGTTTAAGGGGGCAGAAATCTTTTTTATTACATTCACTAGTTCAGGGGGAAAGTCGGCACCCTGAACTTCAGAGAAAATGCAAACAAGAGAAAATACAGAGAAAAGAGAAGCAGAGAAATAAAGACCAACAGACAGGGCTCTGACTGCCTGAATCAACCATACACTTTACATACATCCCTGGATCAAGAGAGCCTTTACCTCTGAGCAGCCTCTGAACATGTGGTCACTCAGAATCTCAACCAGGGAATCACAACATCCTTCTCATAAGGGAGACCCCAAAGCAAAATACCAACTCAGAGTATATATGCACTTCTCTCACAACCCTCCTGACTCAGTGCCTAATGAGAAATTAGCAAAAGGTGTGAAAGCCTTACTGCAAGCAAGCCTCCCCTAAGCAAGCTTCCCTTAATGGGCTCCTGTGACGCCTCTCAATGGGCGGAGGAAGATCTTAAATCCCATGAACATTATATCTTAATGGGACAGTTAGGAGAGGAACATGTCCAAGACTATCACAAAGCATAGGCAAGCAAGGAAGGGAAGGGAACAAATAGTCATTAGGTACCTACTATGTGCCAAGTAGAGATAGCTAGGTGGCTCAGTGAATAGAGCACTCGGCCTGGAGGCAGGAAGACCTGAGTTCAAATATGGGATCAGATACTTACTAACCGGGTGACCCTGAGCAAGTCAATTAATCTCTGTTTGCCTTAAGCCACTGGAGAAAGAAATGGCAAAACACTCCAGTATCTTTACCAAGAAAACCTCATAGACAGTTTTGGCAGGACCATGGGGTCATGATTGAACAGTCGACATGACTGAACAACTCAACAACAAGTGTGCCAAGCACTGTGCTAAGAGCTTCATATGATCTCATTTGATCCTCAGAACTCTGGGAGTTAGGCACTATTAGTATCACCATTTTACAGTAGAAGAGATTGAGGCAGATAGAGGTCACAGTGGTCTGTATCTGAGTACCTGAGGCTGTATTTGAACTGAGATCTTCCCAAAAGCTCACTATCCACTGCATGCACCTAGGGGATATGGATATCATACAAACAAAAGCAACAGCATCTCAGTGAAGAAGTTGGATGAGGCAACCATCTTCTTGTCATTATTTCCTGCTTCCCTTTGTAGTGTGTTCTGCCTGACTCTGTGCAGTCATTCCCAATTCGGGACTACCAAACAAGGTTAAGTGACTTGCCCAGGGTCACACTAACTCCTTATTTCAAAACTTGCCTAGCCCTTGGACTTGGGTGGCTACCCTCTGAATTCTTCTTGACTTGGCAAAATTTTCTCTTGAGTCTTTCTGATCATGATTTAGATCCTAACCTTCCTCCTCAAGAGAGTGCTTTCCCTTACGACTTGTTAATTGGCCCCTAATCATGGACAAACTAAACTTCATCTTGTCCCTAGGGGCCAGAGCAGACATTCAACAGAACTAGGTAAAACAGTTGTGGGAAAGAGAAAATGAGAAAAGAGAAAAATCATGAAAATTTGAGCTTATGGCACTTATAAGAAATGTTGGTAGAAATACAGGGTGTCTCAAAAATCTTGGTGGAGTACCAAGCTGTATTTTGCTTTGTGTGGGAACAGATTCTTTCCATGTAGCCCATTCAAAGGCCAGACTGTCTTTTAATACGTGTATCTTTCTGGAAAAATACAGGAAGGGATTTGGTCCCTTCTAGGCCTATTATCCTATCACAGGTTCCCCTCCACAAAACTTAAGTTACATGCAGAAGTGAAAGTTGGTTTTTATCTGAAAAGTTAGGGACTTTTGTCTCTTAGCCCTAAATTATACATCAGGTAAACTGTGTGAAAAGACAAATATTATGAGTCAATGCCATTGAGACCCTTTCCCTCTCATTCAGACAATACCATGTGATTCATTTAGGGAGTGTACTCTTCTCAGCCAACCTGTAATTTAAAAAAAAAAACAGCTATTCAACAGAAGCAAGGATATTACCTCAAAAATGGTGAGGACATTAAGTGTTCTGCAAGTATCTGTGGATTTCCGCCATTTTTTATTCTTGCATACAAACCCTATGTTCCCCTCTAGCCCTAAAGAACAGGACTGAGAACAGTGGGAATTTTCAATACAAGGGACTTGACAATCTGTTGGGACAAAAAAAAGAGTAAAGTATCATCAAGAGAGCAAAGATTTAGTCCTAGCTCTACTACAAACAGGGAATAAACATTTATACAGCTCCTATGACCCATCAGGCACTGTACTAAGCACTTTTACAACTGATAATCTCAGCTGATCCTCACAACAACCCAGAAGGTAGAAGCAATTATTATCCCCATTTTTATAGGTGAGGAAACTGATGAAGAGAGGGGATAAGTGACTTGCCCAGGGTCACACAACTAGTAGCTGAGACCACATTTGAACTCGGGCCTTCCTGACTCCAGTTCCAGCATGCTATCTACTTTGCTACTAGCTGCCTAAGTTATGTGACCTTGGATGAGATGCTTCAGTTCTCTGGTGCTTTAAAATGAGATAAGACTAAAGTCTCTTTCAGCTATATACTATATTGAGCTATAAAGAGAGAGTTACAATTCTTACCTGTTGTATTTCATTCATTTTGACTCTGATCATTCATGATGAAGAAATGACTTCTGAAGCAGAGTAGATGAACAAAGGAGGAGGAAGAAGAGGAGGAAGAAGCAGCCTGGGGCCATAAAAGAGAAGTCCGGATATACATACTCAAGGATATGACCACCCTTAGCATCACTGGATATTATGTCCCCTAAAGTGTGAAGGATACAGCAAGGCACCACAGTAAAGTTCAGAAGATTTGCATTCAAAGGGGTGGAACTTCCAGACACTTCTTGCTGCCATTGTTAGGTACATAGATTGCTTGGACAGGTAGGAGAATGCAAAGTTTGAGAAGAACTCCACAACAGCTGTGGAAGTAGAGTTCCAGCCAGTGTCGTGATGGTAAACGTTTATCAACTAGCTCTCAAAAAACATGTATGTACAACACACTTTTAAACTCAATCTATGTTAGCAATATTTTCTCTAATACTTTCCTGTTGGAAATATAGATAGAAATATATAGAGATGATATAATAGAGTAAGCCCTGATCTGTATCATTTGAGATTACCAAGGTATAAATACTCATACTAAAAATGCAACAATTGCCTCTCATGAGCTGGTGTGAGTTGACTCCAGCCATCCCTTCATCCTAGCTGAGGGGATGCCCCAAATCATAGTTTGGAGCTTAAAGAGACTTCACTGGGTATGACTCCCTCATTTTATAGATGAGTAAATTGAGGGCTAGAAAGATAAAGAATGATTCTCTCAGGTCTCATAGATAGTAGCATAG
The DNA here is from genome assembly GCF_028583685.1 of Petaurus breviceps papuanus. Classification (NCBI taxonomy): domain Eukaryota; kingdom Metazoa; phylum Chordata; class Mammalia; order Diprotodontia; family Petauridae; genus Petaurus; species Petaurus breviceps. Next base: position 2,434,821 of record NW_027187316.1, read on the forward strand.
CCAGGATTCTTACCCACATCTTCTAATTTAAAAACCTAGACTCATCCCTTCTCCAGTCTGCCTGTCACCCAAAGTCCACCAGACACTTCAGGGCCAAGAGGAGCAGATGCTACAGGAAATGCTTCCCCTACCCTAAACCTTCTTGTCAGTTCTTCATTTTCTTTTCCCCCTCCTGGCTAGACATTGACCCTTCCACAAGAGGAAATACTGAGCATTCCTCTATACTCTAACCTTGGGTGTTGGAGTCTCAAGTCTATATGACCTCAAGTCTATATGACCACTCATAACACTTGGATGAACCAGGAGGCATCAACTGCAAACCTTTCAGTAAAATGGACTTATTATCTGCCTTGACAATTAATTAATAATTTCAGTTAGCATACCTTGTGTTCTGCCAGTCACCTGTACCTTGTCTTTATAACCATCCTAAAGTAAAAAAGAAATCAGAGATCAAGTTAAAATCACATTATTTTAAAAGGCAATTGGATGTTTAATTCTAGGCATTAAGCAAAACTATTTCTAACTGCTATTACTTTTAGCGATGGGCTTCCATTGTACTGAAAAAATGAGACATGGCCACTGTGACCAGATGCTCTTTCTTTCTAAAATCCACTGCTTTGCAAGTCAGAATAGTATAGTAGAAAAGACATTGGCCTTACTTGGAGTCATAGAAACCCAGAATCAAAGGAGCCAAAAACTGGTGTGAAACTCAGAAGTCACTTAGTCCATTTCCTTCTACAACTTCCTCTATTAAGTGACAGAGGCTAAGTGACTTGCCAAGGATCAATCACACATCTAGCATATAAGTGTCTGAGGCTGGATTAGAATTCAAGTCTTCATGATTCCAGGTCCAACACTGTATCCACTGTGCTAACTGGCTGCCATAATGAAAGAGAACTCATTAAACTCCTAGTCAGTGTACTCCATCTGAGGATAACTCTATTTGTTAGGAAGTTTTTGTTTTTGTTTATTTTCCCTGACATCAAGCTTAAATCTGCCCTTCCACAACTCCCAGCCATTGTGCCCAATTCTTCCTTATGAGACCAAGTAAAACTAATATAATTTCTCTCACACATAAATATATCCTTTTGAGTCTTTTCTTTCCCTTTTCTTTTTTCTCTTCTTTGCTCCTCTCTCCCCTCTTATCTTCTCTTCATATATCTAGTTCCTTCAAATGATCTCCCAGGTGATAGTTTTGCTGGTGTTTAGTTGTTTTTCAGTGATATCCAACTCTGTGATCCCATTTTGGGTTTTCTTGGCAATGATACTGGAATGGTTCATCATTTCCTTCTCTACCAGCTGATAGTGCCTCCCACTTAAAATACCTTGTATTTAGTTGGTATGTAGATAGATAGATAGATAGATAGATAGATAGATAGATAGATAGATAGATAGATAGATAGATGGATAGATGGATAGATGGATGGATGGATGGATGGATGGATGGATAGATAGATAGATAGATAGATAGATAGATAGATAGATAGATAGATAGATAGATAGATAGATAGATAGATAGATAGATAGATAGATAGATAGATGATAGACATATTTGCATATGTATCCTTGTTGTACACTTCTATATATGTGTTGTTTCCCTGATACAGTGTAAACTCCACGAAGGCAAGGACTATTTGATTTGTTTTTTTATATAGTTTGCAGTACTGTAGGTGTTTAAAAAATGCTTCGTTGATTAATTGATTTGTTGGTTATAGAATATCCTTGACTATTTTTTTGTCATCTTGGTTCATTCTTTACTAGACATGCTTTAGTTCATTTGTATCTTTCCTGAAGTATAGTGTCAAACACAGTAAGCCATATGTGACACGCTGAGGACAGTAGACAGTAAAACTCTTTCAACATTCTGCCCTTTATACCTCTCAGCATAGCCAAGGAGACATTTAAAGATTTTGACTGTCATATTATACTGTTGACTTATATTGAACTTTCAAAATACTAAGCCCATAGGTTATTCTCAGAATTCTTGTCCAAAACATATCTCTTCTGAAAAGTTGAAATTTGGAAAACAAAATATAGAACTTGACATTCATCCCTATTCATTTTCATTTTTTGAACTCATTTGTCCACTCTATCCTCTTGAAACCCTTTTGGATACAGAATGCCACCCAATTATGTTAACTACCCCACTAACACTTCAATTTTTACATACATTCCTTCTATGTATTTATAGGTTATTGATTAAATTGTTGAACAGAATGGGTCCAAGGACAGGTCCTTAAAGTACTCCTCAAGAGAAAGACCTCCTTCCCAATTGAACCTGACTGAATAATAACTACTCTTTTGTTTTGGTCATTCAACTAGTTCCTAATTCATATAATTATGATCTATTTGGCCCATTTCTCTCTATCTTATCAACAAACACTACACAAGATATTTTTGTCAAATGCTTTATTACAATGTTAAGTGTGCCACATATAAAAAAGTTCCTTCATCTAGTCACTAAGCAAAAAAAATCAGTTTAAGATGACCTATTCATAATGAAGTCGTGATGGCTTTTAATGCTCTCCATTTCATATACTGTTCCCTTAACTATTTGTTTTATAGTTTTGTTGCAATCAGAAGCCAAACTCACTGGTCCATAATTTGCAGCATATATTTTTTTTCTTTTTGAAAATTAGAACAACATTTGTCTTTCTCCAATCCTAAGGAACCTCTTCCATTCTCCATAATTTTCCAAAGTTCACTGACATATCAGCAATCACACCTGCCAGTTTTTTCAGTAGTCTTGGAAAGTGGTCTATAAATTCTTTTTGATCACACACCCCTATCATAAAACATGATGGAGAATACATTGCAATTAAATTTACAATTATTCATTTAAAAATTATGTTCATATACTATTGATCTGGTATATCATGTACATTAAAAGCATATACAAAAACGATCATTTTTCAAGGATGACATGTCGTTTGTCCTTCATGTTCCGAGAGACCAATGACAACATGGGTGATGCTTTGACTTACTCATGAGTTGGATTTAAGTGAGGCAAACTTACACAAAGTCATCAACCTCACTCTCTCTTCCTGAGTCATCAAAGTCTAGTGGTAAGACAAAAGTCAGGGTGACTGGACTGGAGATGGCCCAGGATGCAGTGGGTTACCTTGGCGTCTTCAATGTCAGATCAAGCTCTAAGTGCTCCACAACACCCACTTCAGATGCCTTTTTGGCATTGGAACAAATTATTCTCATCTACCCATTCCTCTGAGAAGGTTTTCACATGCTTGGGGTAATATCCCTATCTCACTAACAAGTTTGAGACCTCTGGTTACCTTCCACCTGGTTTAGCCCATCCACTGAGACAGTTTACCAGTATGGCCACTGTTCACGCTACAGCTTCTTTTAGCCACAGGTGAGAGTTGAGTGAACCAAGTAAACATCAAAGGTAGATAAGCAGCCCTGAAAAGGTCTCAGCAAGCCCTCATCCCAGAGGTGCTAGTCCTCCTAAACACCCCCATACATGCCAAGAAGATAAGATAAAAATGAAATGAATGATAGTTTTCACTAATTCTATTTTGACAATCAAAAGGAAGACCCGAGTTTAAATCTCAGTTCTGATATCTATTAGTTGTATGAGCCTGGATAAGTCCTTGAGGCCTCAGTTTCTTTACCATAAAATGGGCATGAAAATACTTATAGTGTCTACCTCATAGACTTCCTGTGATGAAAATGCTTTGTAAATTTTAGAGCCTCACAGAAATGTAAATAGTTGCTATTATTAATTCAATTATTTGTTTGAAACAAACTGGTCCACTCTCTCTGTCTTCAACATACCATACTCATTCCAACTTCTCTGTTTTTCACTTATAACATTCTCTGACCTTTAACACCCTTCACTGACATCTGTCTGTCCTTGCTGTTTCCACACTTTCTGCTAATATCTATCTTGCTTTTCTGTATTTCTTTTTGGCCACCTTCTATTCTCTTCTGTGTATTTTCAAAATTCTTCAATAACTCATTTTTCTTTTCCTTTTTTTTTTTTGCCTATCCCCTCAGTCCCTCCCCTGCCCCAAAATAAAGGGGGAAGAGGGCAGAAGGAAGGGAGGGAGGGAAGAAAACAAAATCCTTTTAATAAATATGGATAATTAAAACAAATTCCCACACTGACCATGTCTGAAAATACATATGCAGTGTGTTGTATAAAGGCTATCATCAAAGAAATATAGGATCCAAAAATATGGGCCTGATCCGTGTTGGGATCAAGGGATAGCCGTATGCTTCATTGATAGTTTTATGATATCAAGACAATGGAAGAAAGGTCTCCAGAACAGTGGGTGGACTAACTGTAATGAATTCTGGAAGAGATATCCAGAAGACACTACATAGACAGACATGGATGGGTATATATAATCTGCATCATTGGAGAGAATATTTGATATGGTCAGATCTGCACTCCAGGAAATTCCCTTTGGCAACTGAGTGGAAGATGAATTGGAGTGGGGAAACACTTAAGGATGGGAACTAATTAGAAAGCTATTGCAATTAGGGTAGATGAGAGACGACTAGGGCCTAACCCAGCATGGTGACCCTGTAAGCAGAAGGAAAGGGACAGGAGGGAGAGATATTGTAAATATAAAAATTACAAGATTTGACATATTGTGAGAAGTAGAGGATGATTCATGGGTACTGAAAAGGTAGTATTGCCCTCTAATAAAGATGTTTGGAAGAGGGGTAGCCCTTAAGGGAAAGATAATGTGATAAGATTTGTCATACAGATCACAGAAAATGATGAGTTCATCATTGTTTTTCCTGAATGATTCTCTCTGTTCCAGAAAAAAAAATTTAAAGGAAGAGGGGAGATCTTACTAGCCACTGCCCTCAAGAAAGGTGACAGAACCCAGGTATCTGCCACATTTGTGATGTTGGGAAATGAGATGAGGGAGGAAAAGGAAGAATTTCGCCTTCTTAGTTCACAGTCAGGCAAGATTAGGTTATAACCATATTGAGGGGCCCACAAATGGTAAAACTAGAGGTGGGATAGGACAGAGTGGAGAGTATTGAGTAATTATGAGTAAAGTGGATAGCGTAGCCTATAGTTGTCTATCACGAGGGAAAGGTGAAATGCAATCCATCTTCCTACTCACTTATTGGTTGAACATGTACCCCTAGGGGTCATACTACAGCCCCCTGTGGATGAAATTATGGTCCTCTAGGCATTTATAGCAAGAATTCAGGGCTGATTTAATATTAGAAAAACTATCAGTATAGTTGACCTTATCAACAGTAAAACTAATAGAAATCATATGATTATTTCAAGAGATGTAGAGAAAGCTTTTGACAAAATACAACATCCATTACTGTTAAAAAAAAAACACTAGAGAGCATAGGAATGGAGTCCTCCTTAAAATGATAAGTAGCATCTATCTAAAACTATCAGGAAGCATTATATGTAATGGGTATAAGCTTAGAAACATTTCCAATAAGATCAGGGGTGAAACAAGAATGTCCATTATCACAACTGCTATTCAATATTGTACTAGAAATGTTAGCTTTAGCAATAAGAGAAGAAAAAGAAATTGAAGGAATTAGAATAGGTGAAGAAGAAACAAAGCTATCACTCTTTGCATATGATATGATGGTATACATAGAGAATACTAGGGAATCAAGTAAAAAATGACTTGAAATAATTGACAATGTTAGCAAAGTTGCAGGATATAAAATAAACCCACATAAATTATCAGTATTTCTATACATTACTAAAAAAGACCAAAAGCAAGAGATAGAAAGAGCAATTCCATTTAAAGTCATGGTAGATATTATTAAATATTTGGGAGTCTACCTACCAAGACAAACCCAGGAACTATATGAACATAATTACAAAACACTTTTCACACAAATAAAGTCAGATCTAAATTGGGAAAATATCAGTTGCTCATGAGTAGGCTGAAGTTAATATAATAAAAATAACAATTCTACTTAAATTTATTTACTTATCCAGTGCCATACCAATGAAACTACCAAAACATGATTTTATAGAGTTAGAAAAAAATAGTAACAAAATTCATCTGGAAAAACAAAAGATTCAGAATGTCAAGGGAATTGATGACAAGAAATGCAAGGGAAGGTGGTCTGGCTGTACCAGATCTTAAATTGGATGATAAAGCAGCAATTATCAAAACTACTTAGTACTGGCTAAGAAATAGAGTGCTGGATTAGAGGAATAGGTTAGGTACACAAGACACAGTAGTCAATTGCTATTGTAATCCACTGTTTGATAAACCCAAGACTCCTGCTTTTGAGATAAAAACTTACTATTTAACAAAAATTACTGGAAAAACTGGAACCTAGGCATAGACCAACATCTTACACTGTATGCTAAGATAAGGTCAAAATGGGTTTACAATTTAGGTATAAAGGCTGATACTATAAGCAAACTAGGAGAGCAAGGAACAGTTTACCTGTCAGATCTATGGAGAATGGAAGAGTTTGTGAACCAAACAAGAAATAGAGAACATTATGAAATGCAAAATGGATAATTTTGATTACATTAAATTGAAAAGGTTTTGTACAAAAAATTCAATGTAACCAAGATTAGAAAGGGAAGCAGAAATCTGGAAAATAATTTTTACAGCCAATGTCTCTGATAAAGGCCTCATTTCTAAAATACATACAGAACTGAGTTGAATTTATAAGAATACAAGTCATTCCCCAAATGATAAATGGTCAAAGGATATGAACAGGTAGTTTTCAGAGGCAGAAATTAAAGCTATCTATAGTCATATGAAAAAAATGTTCTAAATCACTATTGATTAGAGAAATGCAAATCAAAACAACTCTGAGGTACCACATCACACCTATCAGATTGGCTAATATGACAAAATAGGAGAATGACAAATGAGAAGATGGAGGAAAATTGGAACACTAATTCATTGGTGGTAGAGTTGTGAGTTGATCCAAAAATTCTGGAGAGCAATTTGTAACTATGCCCAAAGGGTTATAAAACTGTGTGTACCCTTTAACCCAGTAATACCACTTCTAGGGCTGTACCCCAAAGAACATAAAAATGGGAAAAGGACTGTGTAGTGGCCAAGAATTGGAAATTGAGGGGATGCCCATCGTTTGGGGAACGACTGAACAAATTGTGCTAAATGAATGTAATGGAATAGTATTGTGCTATAAGAAATGATGAGCAGATGGACTTCAGGAAAGCCTGTAAAGACTTACATGAACTGATGTTGAGTGAGGTGAGCAGAACCTGGAGAACATTGTATACAGTAACAGCAACGTTATGCGATGACTAACTTTGATAGACTTAACTCTTCTCAACAATGCAAGGATCTATGACAGTTCCAAAATACTCATGGTGGAAAATGTGATCCACATCCAGAGAAAGAACTATGGAGTCTGAATACAGATAGAAACATAGTTTTTGCTCTCTTTTTTCTTTGCTTGTTTCTTCTTTCTTGTGATTCCTCCCATTGGTTTAAATTCTTCTTTACAATATGACTAATGTGAAATATGTTTAATATGAATGTATAAGGAAAACTTATATCAGATTGCACATCATCTTGGGGGGGGTGAAAATTTAGAACTCAAAATCTACTGGAAGTGTATGTTGAAAACAAGGAAGGAAGGAAGATTGGGTATTCCAACTGTTTCTTTTTCTTGATACTGACTTGAGGATGTCCCCTAAACCCTGATATATTATGTTCAGTTCCTGGCATATTTCAAAAAGGATATTGTCAAGCTGGACTGCATCACAGAGATGATGACCAAGGTGATAAAGAGACCAGAGACCATCCCAAATAAGGATCAGCTGAAAGAACCCAGGATATTTGGTTCTGAAAAGAAAAAGGCCTAGATGAAACATGAAAGATATTACATATAAAAATGACTAGACTTGTTCCAATTGGCTCCAGAGTAGCAACAGATACAAGTTGCAAGTTGCAAAGAAGGAGATTTAGGCTTTCAATATCCCAATAATTAGAACTTTCCAAAAAACAGAATGTGGTGTCTTAGGCAGTAGAGGGTTCTTCTTCAAGGAAAAATTTTTTATCAGAAATTGAGTGATCACATGTCAGGGATGCTAAATATGTTATACTCTGCTGAAATACTGGTTGGACTGGATGACCTCTAAGATTCCTTTTAGCTCTCTATTAAGCATTTAGTGTCTGCAACAGATTGGCAAAGTTGATTTAAAAAAAAGGAAAAAGACAAATGCTAGTGATGCTGTGGGAAAACAGACACATTAATGCACTGTTGGAGCTGCAAATTGGTCCAGCTATTCTAGAAAATAAATTGCAACTATTCCCAAAATTTACCAAACTGTGCATACCCTTAGACGAAGTGAAGGGTCTGAGAAAAAGTAAAAACACCTGTATGGGCAAAAGTATTTATAGAAGCTCTTTTTTTTAACAAGAAACTGGAGACAAAGGGGTGCTTATCAATTGGGAAATGACTGAATAAATTTTGGTATAAGAATTTAATGGAATATTATTGTAATGAAAAAAAAACGTCAAAAGACCTAATTTCAGAGTAACCTGGGTCAACATGTATAAATGAGGAGCAGAGGAGCACAACTAGAAGAACAGCTTATACAATGTCTGCATCAGCGCCAAGACAAAACAGTTTAAAGATCCACCAACTTTAATCACTTCAATGACCAATCACGATTCTGAGGGCTGATGATGATGAAGCATAGACTCAAAAATGTATGACAGAAAAGTGATGAACTCAGGGTGCATAATATATATATAAATATAAATATATGTGTGTATATATATACATACATATATATATATATATATATATATATATATATATATATATATATATAGTGTGTGTGTGCATGTGTGTGTATTTGCTCCTGTTACAAAGTCTTTATTTTTCTTTCTTTTTCCAGTGGAAGTCAAGAGAGTTAAGAGGGCAAGAAAATAATGTTTTTCTTAATTGAAAAATGAAATGAAATTTGAAATTAATGTAGTCGTAATCTAACCATTCCTGTCCATGACCTGAAAAGCTAAAATTTTGTCACCGCTATCTTGCCTTTCATACACCTCCACCCCCCTCCCCTATCTAGATCACCTCACAAATGTAGCAGACACCTGGGTCTAGGATCGTGCTTGAGAGCAATGGCTTGTAAGGGCTCCCCTCCCCCTTTTGATTTTTTTTCTGGGAGAGAGAGAGTCATCCAGAATGAGAAATCATGAACTTGTTAACATTTGCAGTGTATGACAGACCTCATTATATTATCATTCCCTTAAAACCTACTCCTCTTTCAAAAAAATAAAATTAAGTTAAAGATCTATCCAAATCTAAGAGGGTATTAGACAAATGCATACATATATTTATAGTAACTCTCTTCAGGTTGCTAATTTCAGACCCCATTTATTTATCCATCTTACTAACATTTTAAGGGTGAAAACATTGTGGATGTATGTAGTGCATATTGTGTATATTGTATATAGCACCTATTATGACTATAAATATTCCCACATGTTTCTCAATTGCAAAATATAGCAAACTCTCTGTATAGAGGACAGAAGCAAAACATTTATTCAGACACCAGAAAACCAAATCCCAACATCAGGAAACCTAATCCATCATGGCAACATAGAAGTTAATGCACCACAACATAGCAGAGAGCCACACCATCCTTTAGCCTTCCTACAAACCATTATAAGATCAATATTTTACTCATAAACCTGACTAACTCCTTGCTTGAGTGTCCTCTCTCTCCCACCATCTTTCTGGCTCTGGCTCCCAGCTTCCTGTGTGTTCTGCTCCACCCCTCAGCAAACTTCCCACCACAGGCTCCATGTGACTACATTCAACCTATTAGGGGACAGAGTTTACTTTCAAAGCAGAGAAGGTCTTCAAATTCCCCTAGGCTTATTAAGGGGCAGGAAGATCTTCAAATTACCATTATCATTACAACGTAAAAGTTCAGGAAAGAGCTGAAATTCTAGACCCCACACTGAGGCTTGCTCAGAAAACACCAAAACCCTCTAAAGTGTCAGCTTGCTGAACCTCCACAGGAGACACTGGTCTAGATGCAGCAGGAATAACAAAACATTCAGAGAACAAGAAGGAAGACTGAAAATGTCTGGAGATGGGATCTTAATAGGATTGGCTATTGCAACACTAGTTAAGAACCATATCCCCAAAATCAACACACTGAATTAGTATCTGGGATGGTTTATTTAATCAGACCTCAGTAAAATAACATTGCATAAATCAGACTCAGTTGTCAGTGGGTGGAGGAAATATGTTGTTTACCATAAGAAATAGGATAGTATCTCATTTAAGGAAGGGGCTTATACTACATCTTTGCCCAGTCTGAATGCTAGTTTGCTACAGTGAACCAGAAGGAAGTTATTACATCCTCCCTCTGCAATCTATACATTAGTCGAAATGCCCTGCCTGATGATTATTGTGGAAAATAGACTCTCAAGCCTTGTTAAACCAGCTGAGCTGCTTTCAGGTGGGGGAGAGAAACTGGTCAGCATCCAAAATCCCTTCTAATGGGAGGCAAACAGACTAGATCTACCAGGGAATGATATCTGAAAATTCTTTATGAAAAAAGCTTCCCACATTTCTACCTTTCTAATGTGACATATTTAGAGATTATTTTACCTGTCCTCCAACCTCTGTACCATGATTGGCGACCATAGGCGCAGTTGGTTGAAAGGTAATGATATTAAGGGTAGAAACAGGGGCTATATATACTACAATGACAAAAGTCAGGAATCTCCTATGGTGCATCAAAAAGAAAGAGATGGTCTGGAGGCCAAGGCTCTGGCTTATAATTTGTGAGTAGAGAATTGCTGGGGAAATCATGAAGAATTGCTTCCTAAAGCCAGTTTTACCACTAGATCACTTTGGGCAAGTCACTTCCTCTCAATGAAAGCCTTGGATTGAATGATCTAGAAAAGTCCTTCCCAGGCCTAAAATGCTATAACTATTATCTCTAATGTGGTTTGGTTCTATTAACTAAATGAGAAATTATTGTTTCTATTAATTGAAAATGTTATAGTAACTAAATAATCCTCCACCTTTCACTCCTGAAGCAGCTGTCAGTAATTTATAGACTTTATCTCCTGGATCACCAACACCCTTGTGAATAGTTAAGTTGTGATTATACCTAATTTGCCTAATGAAGGTCTGGCCAGGAAAGAATAAAACAAAATGGCAAGTAACAGGAAAAAAATGTATTCCCTCAACTGAAAATAGAATCCAGGTGGTAAATGGGGAAGCTAGAAGGAGAGATACATAGGAAATAAATGTAATATAAAAACAAAAAAAAACTAGAAAGATATATTTAAAAAATAGAACCTAGGGAATCTGACTTCTCTGTGCACATTCTTGTTTCTGTAAGTCTCACTACTTCATGAAAATTAGGAGTTTCAAAATACATTCCCATGAGAGAAAACACTCATAGTCAACTTTCAATTAACCAAAGATTCATGCTCCAGTTTGTGAATCATCTGTTTCGAATTTCTCCTTCCATTACATCTTTTAATCATTTGACTGCTTGTTGCTTCTCCATCAGAAGATAGAAAAGAGAAAGTGCCTCCCCCAACCAAACACCTGTATATGTGTGTATACATGTAGGCACACACACGTATCTGTGTGTGTCTATATATATACATATATATTTAAATGTTTCCCTTGGTTTCTAGTATTTGCTTGAAACATGTGGATTTCCTTTGTCTACATGATTTCTACTAGCTATAGTTGCAAAAGCTTAGATTTTATTTAATAATAGTTTACCTATTTAGGGGATGTGAAGATGGGGGAAGGTGAAGGAAGGGAACAAGCATTTATTAGGCACTTACTATAGGCACCGTGCTAAGTGCTTTACAAATATTATGTCCTTTGACTTAAGCAAGTGCTTTTCAGTAACAAAACAATTTCACACACATTTGAAGCTCACAACAACCTGAGAGTTAGATAACCAAAATATAATTATTATCCCTACATCAACTGCCTGAAGTTTCAGCCAATAGGACATAAAGGTGGATCTTGAGGCTCAGGGCAGTATAGTGGCTTATTCAAGATCACAGAGTTATTAAGGAGTAGAAACAAAAAGGGAGCATTTATAGATAACTTTAAGATCTGCAAAGTACTTTGCACCTGTTATCCCATTTGACTCACAATAATCCTGGCTAATTATCACCATTTAATAGATGAGGAAACTGAGGCAATGAGCAGTTAAGTGAATTGCCCAGGGCCACATAGCTAGTAAGTGTCAGAGGCTGCTTTCCAAACAGGTCTTCCAAGTCCAACACTCATAGATAGAAATAGAAATAGTTGTGCACTAATACATGTTTAACAATAAGGTCTCTTCTCCCTCCCGCCCCCCCCCCCCAAATGTGCACATATTCTTTTAGTTTAATATGCATTATTAACATTTTATCTATAATTTTCTTTTGTCTACACAATCAACAAAAGTATACATTAAGCCTCTATTTCTAGTGTTTGCCTATTGCCAATGTGTAAATGCTTGCACTGAAAATTTAATAGTATGTTCTCAAGAGCTGTCCAGCAGGTTCCATCACACCACCTAAAAGAATCCAGATCTTATGACTATAAATCCCAGGTTCTTTTCATTGTGCCATGTATTTCTTATCCTCTCTTTTCCTCTCAGCCTTTGACTGACCTGGCAATGGGTTCTGCAGGATTCTGTGGACTGGAGAAACGCCAAGCAGGAAAGAAGAATTACTAAGGACATTGTTTCCACCCAGCTGCCTTTCTTGCTTCTGTTAGAAAAAAAAAAGTCTCTGAGTCACTGCTTTCCAAGGTCCATGTATCTGCAGAAGGAAAGGTTTGTCAAGAATGGATTCTTAACTTCAATGAGGCTTCTATTTCTGCCTAAAAATTTTAATTAAAAAAAGAACCAAGCATAGTTCTCCAGTTCTGCTGGAAGTCTGGTGTCTATACAGAGTTGTGTTGGATCAGAAAGACTGACTCCTGCTGGGGATGAGGCAGCCCCCACCCTCACAGCCTTCTGATGTTTACTCCCTTATGATACCTAAAGCTGGAAACCCTCCAAGGGCAGCTGCTAAGCTAGCTGTACTTCAGCTGCCAACCAATTATTAAAAATATCTCAGATTTGAGGGGTGTAAATGACAGTATGTGGGTGAGGATAGGACAGGGAGTGTAGCCATATGTAAGTATCTGTCTACATGTGAGTGTTTAGCTATATACTATATCTTCTAGAGCAAGGCTTCTTAAGCTCAGGTATAGGAGTCCAAGGATTTAGATGGGGGAAAAATTAAATGTATGGTTTCATTAATTTCTAGTTGAAATTTAGCATTTCATTGGATTGTGAATATAAACAATTATCTTGAAAAAGAGTCTATGGATTTCACCAAACTGCCAAAGGGGTCTATGTCATAATAAAGGTTGAGGTTATTTGCTCTAGTCCAGAGGTTCCCCAGGTGGGTAAAGGTAACCCCCTTTGGGGGTGCTGGAACAACAGGGGCAGTTGTAGTCTCAGGTATAAGTGGGGGGCACTGAATAAAAATAAGGAGGTCGTGGAAGCATGAGGTAAGAAGAAAACATGATAAAATTTTGAAAAACCATTCATACATGTTTCATCTATTGTGTAACAGTTTCAAGGATGGGAAACCTATGACCTATTCAAGGTCAATTGTGGCCCTCTAGACAATCAAGTGTGGCCCTTTAACTGAATCCAAACTTCACAGAACAAATGTTCCCCACCCCTCCACTAAAGTCATAGTGATTACATTATTTTCCAAATAAACATACAAAATGCAAGCTATAACCAATCAGTGGTCAAGTCCACAGACAGGTCTTAACAAGCAAGTATTGGTAAGCAAGCATGTTATGCATTGTGGGAAAGTCCAGCATGCATCACCAAGAATATGTACATGTAATGACTTGTTTACAATATATTATACAGTTACATGACACAATATTGCATCATCAAAATTTTAATATGGGAAAAAATCCACAAATTTACAATAAATTATTAAGTTTAAGAAGTGTCATTTAAAAAATGTTATATATTTTTGAAAGATGCAAATTTCAAAAAAAAAACTGCTAAAGGGTTAAAGAAAATGGATTTCCAAAGGAGAACGGAGTAATTTTTTTAAGGGGGGGCAATAGGCTAAATAAGTTTGGGAATGTCTGCTGTAGTCTATATGGCTTTAAGAGCCCCTTTTGAACAAAAGGGGAGTGATAACTGCCACTTAAGCCATTATTCCCCAGTTTGCATCTAATTTACTATTTCCCATAAAAAAGAAATTACTAAAGGAAGACATGACAGCAATTTTCAAACATGTAGAAGGCCAACATTGCAATTAATAAAGTAACAATGACTAATTACATTCTTACAACACTTTCAAAAGTGAGGGTATGGGTGTGGGTGAGTGAGTGAGTGAGTGTGTGTGTGTGTGTGTGTGTGTGTGTGTGTGTTTTGGTTTTGTTTTGAGACTAGGTCTCTTTGTCTTGCCCAGGTTGGAAGTACAGCAGTCATTCATGGGCTTAGTCCCAATACTGATTGACTTGAAAGCTGTTTTTTCCAACTTGGGCTCCTGGGGACCCATCATATTGTTGAAGGACAATGCAGAATTCAATCTGCTTTAGACCTACTCAGAACTCCTAAACTCAAGCAATCTTTCAGGAGGGAATATAGGCATGCACCACCACACATACTAGTGGCTAGTGCTTAGTTTTCCCAAATGTTTTGTCAATGCAAACCTATAAAGTTGATTCTGAAAATATTATTATCTTCATTTTACAAATAAGGAAACTGAGACTCAGAGATTATGCCACTTGCCCATACTCACACAGTTAAGTAGTACCAGAGATGGGGCATGAATCCAGGTCTTCAGAGTCTAAGACTAGTGTTGGCTGAAAGAATCATTGGACTTGCTGTTCTTGACCCAAGAAAGCAGAACTAGTATCAGTGAGTAGAGGTTATAAGGCCATAAATTTTAGTTCAATACAAGAAAGAACTTCTTAATAATTAGAGCTGCCCAAAAGTGGAATGGGCCATATTCTCATAAGATAGTGGCTTCCCCCATCACTCACTATGGATGCTATAGAGAGGATTCATGCTTTAAGAAGAGGTGGAACTGAAAGATTTTCAGGGTTTTTTCTTGCTAAGGTTCTGTGCAAATATCTGGAAGTGTCTCCAAGCAGAGCCATATATCCTTGCAAGATCAAGTGCTTTGTTTATAGGCCTTTGGAGTATCCTCATTGTGGTATCTGCTTTAAATTAGTAAAACTGCTATAAGAAATGGTGATAATCAGAATCAATGTTCTTACTTGTATCCATTTCTCATTTTTCAGTCAGTAATTGATATAAATTTACTACAGACTTGTAATAGCACAATGAATATTCTTTCCTTCACCCTTTCTTTAAATGTGGTCTATAGTCAACTTTGAATTTAAGCAATCGATAATATGGTTTCACATAGACAAATGATTAAAAAATGACTCCCACTTCAGTAACTAGGAGTTTCTTGTCTTTTGGTCAGTTTCATTTTTTGTGATGTTCTTCAGTATTTCTCATGTCTAGTACTTTCTGACTCTCTTCTTGAAGAAAGCATTCAGATTATACAGATGGGAAATATCCATGAAATCTGAAAGCATTTGGTCTCTTTTATTTCTTAGTCCTAAACTACATTTTCTAATATATTTTTCACTATTGACCCCTATACTTAATTTAGCATTGAAATAAGAGAGTATCAAGAAATAGGTATATATGTGATATTGTTTGAAGGATCCTGTAATGTTCTTCATGGAATTTCTCTATTTCTTTATCCTCTGAAATGGATATTGATTGACACATAGGCTCCAATTACATTCACAGTAATCTTTTTACTTATACACATCATAAGCACAACAAAATGACTTGAATGGACCATAAACTGATGTTTCTTGCTGCCTTTAGTCATCCAATGGAACTTACTCTACCAACTCCTTTATCCATTTTTGCTCCACAGAGAACACATGAATCATCCTTCCATCTACCTGCAACCTCCTCACATTTTCTAGTTTCAGTTATGGTGAGAATGTTAATCTAAATGTTGTCTAGTTCCTCTAGTAGCAGCCTTATTAATTCTTTGGTCATTGGACATCTTGCACTTACAGAACTTAGAGCTGGAATGGACCTTAGATATATCATTTACTCCAATCCCCTCATTTTACAGAGGAGAAAACCAAGACCCAAAGAGTTGAAATGACTTGCTCAAAATCACACAAGTAACTGTGATGATACATTGTGTCCTGGTCAGATCCCATATGGGATAATGTGCTGTGATCTGAGCAACACATTGCAGGGAGAGTGTCCACAAGCTGGAGAACCACCCAAGGAGTGCAACCAGAAGGGCAAGGAAATGAGGAAGCTTCCTGTGTGATAATTTCAGAAGAGACGATAGCTATCTTCAAATATCTGAAAAGCTGTTATAGCAAAAAAGGATTAGAATTATTTTTATTATCTCCAAAGAGTAGAGCTAGGCACAATGTAGAGAGGTAGACTTCAACTTGATGAAAAGAAAATTTTCTTCTTTTTAGTTTAATATCTCACTTTCCCCAATCATACCTAAAAACAATTTTATCTTCTTTCTCAAATTTTGAGTTCCAAATTCTCTCTCTGTCCCCATCCCTCATTGAGAAGGCAAACAATTTTACATAGGTTATATATGTGTGATTATGTAAAATACATTTCCATGTAAGTCAGGCTGTGAAAGAAAATGCAGGCCAAAAAAAGTCCAAGAAAAATAAAGTAAGGAAAAAAATGACTTCTATCTGCATTTAGGCTCCACCATTTCTTTCTCTGGAGATGAATAGCACCTTTCATCATAAATCCTTCAGAATTGTCTTGGATCATTGTATTTCTGAGAATAGCTAAGTCATTTGTAGTTGATCATTTTACAATGTTGCTGTTATTGTGTACAATGTTCTGGTTCTACTCAATTCACTTTGCATCAGTTCATGTAAGTCTTTCCAAGTTTTTCTGAGAGCATCCTGCTCATCATTTCTTATAGCACAACAGCATTCCATCACAATCATATATAAAAACTTTCTCAGCCATTCCCCAATTGATGGACATTACTCAATTCCCAGTTCTTTGCCACCACTGAAAGAGCTACCATAAATAAATAGTTTTGTAAATATAGAGCTATTTCCTTTTTGTTTTTTTTACCTCTTTGAAATATAGAACTGGGAGTGGTATTGCTTGGTCAAAGGGTGTGCATGGTAGAAAAATTTCTTAACAATAGTTTAGTGGTCCTCCTTTATCTTTGCTCTAAATCACAAGAATTAAATTAATGCAAAAGAAAACAATTCTGAGATTCCACCTTGCATCAGAAGATTGGCAAAGTTGATGAAGGAGGAAAGTGAGAAATGCTAGAGAATATATGGGAAAAGAGGGACTTTCATGCATTGTTGGGAGAAGTAAAGTGGTCCAACAGTTCTGGAGAGCATGTTGGAACTGTGTCCACCCAATAAGCTATCACATGTGCATACTCTTTGACCCAGTGATATCATACTAGGTCTATAATGGAAAAATATCAAAGTAAAAGGATACAAATGTAAAAAAAATTATCATTGCTTTTTCCTGATGGCAAAGAATTGAAAATTGAGGCCATCAATTGAGGAATGGCTGAACAAGTTATGATATATAAATGTAATAGAATTATATTGTGCTATAAGAAATATGAAGGGGATGGCTTCAGTCAAACCTAGAATGACTTGTATGAACTCAAGCAGAATATAGTGAGCAGGACCCAAGGGAAAAAAAACAATTAATATGATAAAAATAATATAAAGGCAAACAACTTTGAAAGACTTAGTAACTTTGCCCAATGCCCAACAAAATTCCAGAGGAAGAAAAATATCATCCACTTCCAGAAAGAGAGCTGACAGAGTGCAGACTGAAACTTTTTTTTGTCATTAGTGATGCAAGACCTCGTTTTGCTCAGCCATACTTGTTTGTAATAGGGATTTTGTTTTCTTGGTAAGGTTTGGAAATAGGGAAGTGGGAGGAAGAGAAGGAAGATTTCTATTGATTTTTAAAAGAAATTTTAATTACTTTAAAATGAATAATTAAAACTATCCAAAAACAAAGGTCTTCAAGTGGAGTTTGGACTGAATGATCACTTTTTCAGGATATCATAGAGGCAATTCTTGATCAGTTATAGAACACATTAGATACAATCTGGGATCCTTCCCACAGTTGCGATTCTGTGATTCTATGTGGCAAATCCTTGTTTTTCTCTGAGCAGTCAGAAGAGGAACAGTGCAGAGGGAAGTATCCATGTCACAATCAGGGAGACCAAGTGATCAGGCAAACAAGGACAACCCCACCATATTCAAAGTTGTGGCTTCTTCCTGGTACACAACCTCTGGCTTTTGAGTCAGAAATTCTAAGCTAGCTATTTTGTATTCAAACAGGTTACCCCAGCCAAGTTTCAAGTTGATGGTTTCAAAGACAGATGGAATTTTGCATTCAAGTACCAAAGAAACCAGAATATGCTTTGGAAAAGACAACTAAAGCTAAAAGTTTGGTATCTTTTGGATGCCCCCTCACCCCAGGCCCAGAATCCCCTATCGTATCATCTCATTAACCCATAGAAACATGCCCTATGGTTTAGGCAACTTGACTTTCAAGACTCAGAAGGAGATACAGAGCTAAGGAAGTGTTCAGGCATCCTTCATCCTGGTTTGACCTAGAGCATCTGCTTCAGCCAAACCTTCCTTACTTCCTTACCCAGAACTGATGCCCAATAACAGTGGGGGACTTACATTCAAGTGCCTTACTGGAATTGATGAGAACTCTGTCTCTCCCATTCTCCCAAAGAAGGGCTCAGGCAATTTCCCTATAAATGACAACCTTTAAGATTTCATAGTCTTCTAGGAGACAATGAGAAGTAAAGGGTGATCAGAAATAGATGGTTTAACTAAGTGTTATCCAGTGACACTTTAACCTTCTTATATTCCATTTTTTTAAAAAGGCTATAAAAGCAGATTCTAGGAATTGCAGGCATCACCATAGGCCAGTGGGGAAGATAACTTGTTTAAAGGGAAAGAAGAAGGCTTTTCAACTTCCTTCAAGTTAGTTAATACAGATCCATAGATAGATATCCACTAGGTCTATGGGACACCAGAATAATAATGATGATGACGATGACAGCTAGAATTTATATAGTTAAGGTTTACAAAGCACTTTAAAAATAATAGCAGTAGTAGCTAACATTTACATGGTACTATGTGCCAGGCATTATGCTAAGTACTTTGTTATTTTCTCACTTAATCCTCACAACCTGGGAGGTTTGGGTGTTTGGGGTTGTTTTTCCCCCTAATTGTATTATACCTCTTGCATATCTCCCTCCCTCCCATAAACACACACACACACACACACACACACACACACACATAGCACCCTGCCTCCATCATTTTTATTTAGGTGAAAATGGGCTCAGATTTCTCATCTATAAAGTAAGGGATC
This sequence comes from Petaurus breviceps papuanus, assembly GCF_028583685.1. Taxonomy (NCBI): domain Eukaryota; kingdom Metazoa; phylum Chordata; class Mammalia; order Diprotodontia; family Petauridae; genus Petaurus; species Petaurus breviceps. The sequence goes on from NW_027187316.1 coordinate 2,454,262, forward strand.
TGTGATATCTAAGGTCTTCTCCATATCTGTAGCCTATGATTCCATGACCTCAATTCCTGAGAGACAGCTATGGTTCTGGGACCTCTGGAGAAGGAGGGAAGAGTGAGTTATAGTATACAATGACATTCATAAATACTGTCTTTGGTGGGTTTTTTGTTTGTTTTTAAACTGTGATGGAATGACTAGGGTCTTTTTTGGACTTTCACACAGATGATAAATGATAGCTTAATATCAATTAAGTATGGAAAACCAGCCTACTACAAGATAGGTTTATGATGACACAGTGTTTGCTTTAACAGCAATAGACATACTTCTGGCTTAATCAAGAACAATGTTCTCATTGTTACATTCTTTTAAAGTAGTCACCATTTGAGAATAAGCAATGATGGCCTTCAGTATTACTACACTTGGACGCCACTTATTTAATTTTTTGGAACATATTCAGTATTTGTGACCAAGGAAGGCACTGGATTTCCAACTCTTAATGCCTCCTTAAAAAGCACTGTGTAAACAAAATGGGACTTCATCTAATGATAAATGAATGAATAAATTGTGATAAATTAATGTAATGGAATATTATTGCCCCATGAGAAATAATGAATATAGCAATTCAGAGAAACACAGAAAAACTTACAGGTACCAATATAGAATGAAGAAAACAGAACCAAAACAACTACATACATAATGACAGTAATATTGTAAATAAACTAAAAGACTATCAAATTCATATTAATTGTGTTGACTAATCTTGGTCTCAGAGAACAAATAATGGGTAGATGATTGTCTCTTTCCAGCAAAGAGATAGAGAGCCTTAAATGGGGATTGATACATATGCTGTTAGATAGGGTCATTTGTTGATTAAGTTTTGCTTAACTTTTTCTTTGTTACAGGGGAGGATTCAACTGGTAAAAGGAGTGATGAGAAATTACTAAAATATAATTTTTTTTCTTTTTTGTTCTTTGTTTTTTGGGGGGTTTTTTGGAGGGCAATTGGGGTTATGTGACTTGCCCAAGGCCACACGGCTAGTAAGTGTTAAGTGTCTGAGGCCAGATTTGAACTCAGGTCCTCCTGACTCCAGGGCCAGTGCTCTATTCACTGTGCCACCTACCTGCCTCCTAAAATATAAATTTTAAAAAGAGAGAGAGAAAGAATAACAAAATTCCAACTTCTAGAAATGTTGCTTGCTTCATGAAGGATATTAATTGAGTTCAATAAAAAATAACTGCCTTGACTACTAGGGGATGCTAAAGTGGACTATGATAAAGATCCTACATCCAAGAAGATTATAATCTAATGGATGAGATGACATAATTATGATACAAAGCAGAATGTAATAAGTGCTCAAGGTACAGTTATGAACTATGCCAAATAGTCCCATAGGAGTGGGGAGCCTGTGGCCTTGAGGTCACATACGGCCCTCTAGGTCCTTGGGTGAGGACTTGGATTGAGTTCAAGTTTTACAGAACAAATCCTCTTAAGGGGATTAGTTCTGTGAAGTTTGGGTTCAGTCAAAAGGCCTTTAAGAGGAAGAAGAAGAAGAAGAAGAAGAAGAAGAAGAAGAAGAAGAAGAAGA
>NW_027187316.1:2455844-2540312 GCF_028583685.1 Petaurus breviceps papuanus
AAGAAGAAGAAGAAGAAGAAGAAGAAGAAGAAGAAGAAGAAGAAGAAAAGGGAGAGGGAGAGGGAGAGAGAAACAGAGGGAGGAGGGGGAGAGATTTTCATCTATTTGGGGTGGTTTGTGTAATCTTGTCCAAAGGTTAGTCTGTCAATATCCCATCACTTCTCAATGTGTCTTTTAGCCTTATGATTCTCTGATAATGAGTTAAGTTGTGGGGGAAAAAAGTCACATCCTTTGGTGGCCTATTTGGAGCAAAGGCTGATTATCTTCTCTATTTGCACTTTGTCACTTGGTGGTCATCAAAAATATCTCACATCCTTCCATGGCCTCAATTCTCTTACTGTGAAATTGGGAGGTGAGGTGACAGTAGATGAAAGAAAAGAAAACAAGGCAATAGAACTCTTGAGCTCTAATGAGGGAAGGGAGGGACGGGGGATCCTAAACTCTTGATCAATCCTTAGAACCTGCTTCAAAGTGTCCCAATTTTCTATTAACGTTTGTGGATAGATGTGATTTTATGCATGTAATTAAATACCGATTTCTGAGTCATACCATAGTGGCATCACATAATTAGCTGTTCATTGTACCCATTTCTATCCAAAAAAAAGGCGCTGAGACAAGAAAAGTAAAGGGATGCTACTCACGGTCTGGGAAAAGTTCAGCAGTCAGTTGCTCCCTTTCCCTTCACCTCTTATCTTCTCTCATTTGGAGTGAACAGCCAGAAATTTTGTTTCTTGAAGCCATCCCTCCTGCTCTGAAGGCAGGCTCCTGGTCTGAGCTGTCCAGACAAAAGTACTACACAAAGTCAAGCAGGCACACACATGTGGGCATGCACAGCTGTATCTTGACAGACTGGTATTCCTTGGGAATGATTCTAGTAGCAGGGGAGTGGGGAAGGCGGGGCATAGGGTGCCAAGTAGTGGGTGACTCACACACTAGGTGATGAACACAGACTCTCACAGAAATTACAGGTTTCCTTCTTTGGCAAGGGGCCCAGAAGTAGTAGTGACAAGATCTATAATATTTGGCAAGCTATCATCAACCCTGGCAGAAATTGTCATCAGCCTAAGAAGAGTGGGCTATGTGTCTGAGCAGGAGGGAGAAGTTCCAGATTTCTCTAAGGTGGCTCTGTCTAGGATTTAGGCATCCCATACTTATCAAGCACCTACTCTGTACCAGGCCCTGTGTCAGGTGCTGGGAAAGTCCTTTACCTTAAGAAGCTGTATTGATGGAGGACAGAGTGAATGCAACCTTACCCACCATTATATATCTAACTGGTTATATAACCTTAGATGGGACTTTCAGATTCTCATCCCATCCACCTATCACACCCATGCCATGTCTGCTACTTTCCCTTTGCCTCACCCCCCACCCTCACCCCAGCCAATGTCCTGCCACTCTTTTCTATGTTTTGCTCAGGGCATAGTACACAAATCAATTGGTTCTGGAAAGGGTATGTCAGCTAACTGCCCTATGGATCAATCCACCACCCCTAAGTCTCTTCCAGACACTCCCTTTGTTTGGCTACCACAGTTCTCTATGTTATTTTGTTAGAATGTAAGCTCCTTGAGTGCAGGGACTATATCACCCAACTCTATTTGTATCCCCGGGAAAGACCTAATCTTAAAAAGGCCAAGGTCTCCCACTGCATCCAGAGCTATCACCAGTCGTCCTGACCTCTGTCTTGCCCCTGGACCCCAATGACTTGAGAGGAGAATGTGAGGCTGATGACTTTGCACAACTCTGCCTCACTTACATCCAATTCACTTGCAAGTCAAGACAATGATATCCTCCTAATATCATAGGTCCTCTTTGACAACAACAACAAACAATACTCACATGGCTTCAGTCCTGGTTCAGGCCCTAATCACCTCTCCCCTGAACTTCAATGGCCTATTAATGAGTCTCCCTGCTTAACACTCAAGGATGGCTACAGACCAAAGGAGATTCTTTGAATTGATGCTGTATTCCTGAAGATCCTTCATCGAAAGTATTCCCTAATTTCTGATGAAGGGAGCTTCAGTAGCCCATAGACACTTAATGGTGAGTTTCTGGTGGCATAGTGGAGCAAGCACTGGTCATGGAGTATGAGTTCAAATCTGGCTTTAGATACTTTCTAATTTGTGGCCATAGGCAAGTCACTTAAACTCTGTTTCCCTCCATTTCCTCAACTATAAAATGGGGACATTGCACCAACCTCCCACAGTCGTTTTTTATGAGGACCTAATGTGATAATATTTGTAAAGTGGTTAGCAACAGTGTCTGGTTTTTTTGCATTTAACTTCTATAGTGAATTCGTTGGGGAGAGAGGTGGATTATTTCCTCTTAATTGTTCTAATTATTCCAATTATATCTACCAACTCAATTAAGCCAACACTTTCTTTTCTGTTTTAAATAATAATAGTTATAATAATTATTATTATCAAAGCAAGTTTCTTTACTTGAAGTCCCTGTAAATTTATTTTTAATATAGTTTGATAACTATTTCAATGCAATTGGTTTTCATTTTAATTTGTGCATTTAAGAATGCTATTCTGAGAAGGAGTCCCCATAGATTTCATCAGATTGCTAAAGGGTATACTGATATTACCTCTATGATCTTAGAAAAGTTTCTTCCCCTCTCTAGGCTTCATTGTTCTAATCTGAAGAATGGGAATGATAATATCTTTGCTACCTACCTAAGGGCAGCTAGGTGGCACAATGGTTGGAGAGCCAGTTCCAAAGTCAGAAAGACATGAGTTCAAATTTGAATTCAGACACTTACTAGCTGTAGGATCCTGGGCAAATCATTTATTTAACCCTGTTTGCCTCAGTTTTTTTCATCAGTAAAATTAGTTGGAGAATGCCCCAAACAAGGTCACAAAGAGTTGGACACTACTGAACAACAAAAAAGCAACCTTCCTCACAGGGTTCTTGTAGCCTCACTATCTAATTATTCTGCCCTTAATAGGATTAGTCTCTAGTAAGGAGTTGAAATCAACTTCCTTGTTTGTCAACTCTCTTTTTAATACCTTGACTCCTTGGAATAAATCTAAATTTCCCGTTAGTTCAGCCTTAATGACTAAATGGACTTTTAGACTCTAAGATATGATCTTCAAGAGGCACTATTATCTTCTTCTTACAATGTTATTATCTGACAGAAAATTAGACACCTGGGTTCCTTTAAAAGCCCATTTACTGCATTTAACTTTGATAGTGAATTCTTTGGGGAGAGAGGTGGATTATTTCCTCTTAATTGTTCTAATTGTTCCAACTGTATCTACCAACTCAATTTAAGCCAACCCTTTCTTTTCTGTTTTAAAGCATAAACCCATTCCCTTGACCCTCTGATGATTTTACTACTGACTTTCCCTTTTCCTCTTCTAAGAAATGCCCATGTTTTCTTTGTATATTCTTGTCCCTACTTTATGTAAGGACTTTTTTTCAATACATAAGTGGAGGCAAAAGAGCATCCAACTACAAGTCAAGAGATATGATTTCTAGCCTTATATTTTTACCAATAACTTGCAATATTATTTCAGCCAAATTACTTTCCCTTCTGGGACTAAGTTTCCTCATCTCTCAAATGAGAGGGTTGATCTAAATAATACAAATAATAGCTACCATTTATATAGAACTTTAAACTTTGCAAAGCTCTTTACAAATATTATTTCATTTTATTTTCTTGGTGAAGCAGAGGGAAGAAGACATTTCAATTTCCTTCGAGTTAACAGGCACATGGGCAGCCACCAGCCTGTGGGCCACCAGAGTAATGATAACAGCTAGCATTTACAGAGAACTTTAAGGTTTGTAAAGCATTTTACAAATATTATCTCATTTGATTGTTACAACACCCCTGGGAAGTAGGTACTATTATTATCCCCATTTTACAGATGAGGAAACTGAGGAAACGCACATGTTAAGTGACTTGCCCAAGGTCACACAGGTAGCAAGTCTCTGAGACAGGATTTGAACTCAGGTCTTCCTGACTCCTTGTCTAGGACTGTATTCACTGTGCCACCCAGCTGCCTCTAGCTTTTTAATATTCTAGGTCCTTCCCAGACCCAAAATTCCTATGATTCTGACTCGATTTCCTGCCCCTCTTCCTGAGGTAACAGGAACCACACAAGAACATAATGCTGGAAGGGACCTAAATGTTATCTAATCCAATTCCTCTAGACAAACTTCTCCCCATTTAACAGATGAGGCCAATGAGGATTTAAAATCCAGTCTCCAGATTCCAGAGCTAGCATTCTTTCTATGGTACGACACTGCTGCCTGAGCACAAGCAAGTGTACTGTACTGGCATTACTATAGGATCGTTGCATGAACTCGACACAATACTGAATAGACTTCATCCTCTCACATACCCCCACAGGACACATTTTCTCTCCAAGAGAAGACTCAAGATAGTTCTTATTTAGAAAAGAGGCAATGCTTCTGAAGGCACTGACACTTCATTGTACGTACAACCTCAAGGAAAGGGGAAGACCGTAAGTCTATAATCAGCTCTTCACTGGTTACCAGGGCCTCCCTCCCACAGTTTCAGTTATCTAGGCTCCAAGACAATACTAACAATAATAATCATAGTACTAATAGTAACATTGTAGTAGTAGTAGTAATAGTAGCTACTATTATAGTAATAGCAGCTACTAACAACAGCAGCTCAAAAGGAATGGTGACATATCAGGGATACAAAGCTGGGTTCAAATCCTGCCTTTGATATATACTGGCTGTGTCACCCTGGGCTTAAGATTTAACCTCTCTCAGTGCTCTAGACAACTCTCAAAGACAAGGGAATCTCACCTTTTTGTGTCCTGGACACCTTTGGCAGTCTGATGAAGTCTATGGACCTTTTCTCAGAATATTTTTTTTAATTCATAGTTAGGGGCAGCTAGGTGGTGTAGAGAACAGAGCACCTGCCCTGGAGTCAGGTGAACCTGAGTTCAAATATGACCTCAGACACTTAATACTTAGTAGCTGTGTGACCTCGGCCAAGTCACTTAACCCCAACTGCCCTGCCTTCCCCCTCCAAAAAGAAAAAAAAATTCATAGTTGAAGTTTATGCTAAATTTTCATTAAAGTTTGCAGGCGCATGCTAGAGTCAGTTCATTTGGGCTCTTGAGAGCTGATCATTAAATTTTCAGTGTGAGCATTTACACTCCAGAAATCCACAAATGTTACCAATTGGAGTTAGATTTATTATCTAAATTTAAGAAAGTTATGGGGAAAATGTTACTATTGCAGATTAAATATTAAAGTGTGTCATGCAATTTCAGAGAGATGGTTGTTAAACATATACTCCCCTAGAGGTTGGTGAAAATTCAAATGTAATTTTTTTTTTCCACCCAAGTTCATAGATCCTTCGAAATCTATCCATAAACCCCCTTAGGAATCCATGGATCCCAAGTTAAGGATCCCTGCTCTAAAGACTACAAGTTTCAGGGAAAAGATCGATCTGTATTGGTAGAGTTAGTTTCGACAAGCAGAAATTCCCCCAAACCAATGAAATATAAGCCTAGTACCTATCTCCTAATAATATTTCACATTTCTATAACTAAAAGAACATAGAGAATGGCCCTTTCTGAATCTTCATTCTTCTGGACCATATGGATACTCCTTTCTGGGTTTTACTGACACTACTTCCATCCTCCTACCTGTCTGGTTGCTCTTTCTCAATCTCTTTTGCAGGACCAAAACTCATGTTCTGTCCTTAATTATAATCCAAGGCTTTGTCCTGGGCTCTCTTCTTTTCTCTCTCCATACTCTCTCTCTCTGTGACCTCATCAACTCCCCTGGGTTCAATTATCAATTCTATGTAGATCGTGCTCCCAGATCTATAATGGTAGCCCTTATCTCTTTTCCCAACTTTACACTTACATTGCCAACACCATGCTGGAATTCTCTACCTAGATGATCAGCAGACATCTCAAGCTCAACAAGCCCAAGACATAACTGATTGTCTTTCTGCAAAACTCACCCCTTTTTCTGAGTTCCCAAGGATTATGTGGAAGGGTTATTGGAAAAAAGATTGACTCTGGAGTTATAGGACCTAAATTCAAATTATACCTCAGAGGATTAGTACTTGTATGACTTTGAAAAAGTCAATTAACCACCATGGGCCTCAGTTTCCTCATGTGTAAAAGGAGGAGGCTGGACTAGCCTGTGGGGTTCTTTCCAATCTGGCTCTAATCTATGACTGATCCCATGAGCCATTAATTTTACATTGGAGGAAAATCATTAGCTGCACTGCCATCTAGTGGGATTCTATAGATTTAAAGAACACCATTCTCTTGCTCCACTTGTCACAGTTGGAAAAATCTTTTGTTAAATGCAATTACTTTTTATAGAAAGCAGTTAAGAGGGACCAGTGTTTTCCTTAGATATTGGACTATACCATAAAATATTATGTTAAATTGAATATAATAAGAACTAAAAAAAAAGCCAAGGCCAACACTGACTGGGCAGAAATGCTTAATGGCAGAGAAAGTAGCATCCATGTTTTCTGTTTATATTCAATTAATAATGATTGTTAATAATAATTACTAGCTATGTTGATTAACCTATTTATTATCAATTACTTAATTAATAATAATTCTATTAATAAAAAGCTTTCAGTGCTAATATACTACTAAACCAACAAATTTTAAAGGAAGAATGGCATGATGGAAAGAAATCATGCCAGATTTGGAGTCAAGAAGGGCCTGGGCCCAAACCTTGCCTCTGATTATTTTTGTATTGTGTGTCCCCAGACAAGTCACTTAACTGCTGAGTCTGTTTTTTCACCTGTGAAATGGAGCTACCTCACAGGGCTATTGTGAAGAGCAAATTAGATAATTTATGTAATCAGATGATTTATATAAATGATTTTGTAAACTTTAAAATGTTGTAGAAATGTCAGTTGTTAACCTGCATCTTGGGCACAGTAGCCAAAAGTGATGGAGAAAAGGTAATGCAGTTCAACCCCTTAAGCTGCCACTTGATGACGACTTCAGTGGCCCTGGCCAAATACTTTCACCAAATTGGGCCTCAGTTTCCTCATCTATAAAATGAAGGAGTGAATTCTAAATCAATTCTGAGGTCTCCTCCAGCTCCAAATTCTATGCCCCAACTTTCAAGTTTTAATTTGGAAGATACTTTGTGATAATAACCTAAATAATTATTAGTTGTTACATTATTAGTCCGCTATTACATTTATCATTGGAATGAACAGTGCCTTGGTAAAGAAAGAAGGAAAAACCATTGGTTATAGTTCTTCTTTACAAGTTGACTAATGTTTAATGTGAAGGTATTTGTAGAACCTATATTGGATTACATGCTGCCATGGGGAAGGAGGGGGGAGGAGAGGGAGCAAGAGAAAATTTGGAACTCAAGGGCTTGTGGAACAGAATGTTGTAAACTAAAAGTAAATAAATAAACTTTTTTTTAAAAAAGAAAGAAGGAAAAAACAAGTTAGAAAAGAACAGTCCTGAAAGGAAACTTGAACTGGGTCAAAGACAAGTTTTGCCTACTTCATCATTTTGGTTAGGGGAAGAGAAGACCCTGTCATTTAACCTCTTTTGTCCTCAATTTCCTCATCTGTAAAATAAGAGGGTTGGACTAGATGGTTTCTGAGGTTTCTTTTCAACTCTAACTCTGTGGTCCTTTCAGAAGACATTGAGGGAGAGAAAGTTTGTCATAATGGATAACAATTGGAACCTGGGAAATACCTTAAATTAAAAAGGCCAAGATCTCCCACTGCATCCAGGGTCATCTCCAGTATCTGTCGTGATCAATATTTGTCCACTGTCCAGATCAACCATCTGATCCAGATGGTTCCAGAGGAGAGAGTGAGGCTGGTGACTTTGCACAGCCCCTGCCTCACTTAAATCCACTCCACTTGCAAGTCAAGACATTACCTCCCTCTTGTCATGGTCCTCAAGAACAAAAGACAAACAAGTGAGGTGATTTCATTTTCAAGAAGACCCAGATTCAAGTCTTACCTCTAACACGCACTGGTCATATGGCCCTGTGCAATTCTGTACCATATTTTATAACTTATTATCAAAAGAAAGCTGCCAGGGACATTGAAAAGGCGTGATTTGCTCATGGTCACACACAGCTGGTACATCTCAGAGGCAGGACTTGAACAGGTCTTGAGGGTCTTCTGGATCCCAAGATTAGCCATCTATGCAAACATGATACTGCCACTCAATGGACATTAATAAAACATTTTACAAAGAGTCTTTTTTTTCAGTTAGTCACTTGCATAAGATGATAATCAGTAAAGCCTAAGTCCCTTTCAGGAAACAACTATTCCATTTCTTTTGTCTGTATTCCCAGAGCCTACTAGAGTCTTTATATCCCCAGTGTGCCTATGGCACATAAAGGACACTTATAAAAGCTTGTTGAATAAATAACTGATGTCAAAGTATTAAAATTGTACAAGCAAACATATTTTAAATTTAGCAGTTTAACATATTTTGGTGTCATTGTTATGATCCTCAAGCATTTGTTATTTTAGTCATGTCTGACTCTTTAGGACCCCATTTGGGGTTTTCTTAGTTAAGCAAAGATACTGAAGCAGTTTATCATTTCTTTCTCAAGCTGATTTTATAGATGAGAAAACTGAGGCAAATGAGATTAAATGACTTGCTCAAGGTTACACAGCTAGTAAGTGTCTGAATGTCTTCTTGACTCCAGGTCTGGCCCTCTATCCAATGTGCCACCTAGCTACCCTCCCCCCCCTCCCCAAACTATTAACCTACAATATATTTCTCCTCCCTTTCACAATCAAATTTTTAGAAAAAACTGGCTACACTATCTGCCTCCATTCCTACTCTGAATCACTTTTAGTCCTTCTGCCATCTGGATTTCAACTTCATCCATCAACTAAAACTGCTCTCCCCAAAATTACCAATGATCTCTTAACAGCCAAATCAAATGGCCATTTCTAAATCCCGATCATTCTTGACCCCTCTGAAACATTTGATAATGTTGACTATCCTATATCCTCCTGGATACTCTCTCCTCTCTGAGTTGTCATAGCACTGATCTCTCTTGAGATTCCTTTTACCTCTCTATCTACTGCTCCTTCTCAGTCTCCTCTCCAGGATTCTTAGTCATGTCCTGCCCCCAACTGTGGGAAAATTCAGAGATTCTACCCTGGGTCCTCCTTTCTTTTCTCATTATACTCTCTCTTTGTGACCTCATCAGCTCTGGCTTCAATTATCACCTCTCTGCAGGTGATTCTCATAGCCCATATTTATCCCAGCCTTAGACTTTCTCCTAAGCTTTAGACTTATATCATCAACTGCCTACTGGAAATCTCCATCATCTATCTCTTCAGCATCTCTTGCATTTGTTCCCTTCTCTTCAATAACATAGCCACCATCCCATAAGGCCCCTCATCACCTCTTGCCTGGGTTGTTACCCAAGCCTTCTAATTGGTCTCCTAATCTCAAATCTCTTCCTTTTGTTAATACATCCTTCACACAGCTACCTAAAAGATTCCTAAAATGACCATGTCAATAAACTCCAGAGCCTCTCTATTTAAATTTAATACCAAATTTAAAACCCTTCCCAACCTGGTTCCAACCTAACTTTCTAATCTAAGTGATAATCTAATTCTCCTTTATGCACTCTTCAGTCTAACCAAACTTTTTCACTTGGTTAATAATACACCATCTTCCATCTCTGTACCTTTCCACAAATGTAATAGTAATGGAATTTAAAGATCCCCCTGTATTGGCTTGGTTTTCAAGTTGAGTGTTAAAACCCAGAGCTTGTGAATCCTACTTGAGGGATGGACTTGTCAACATGAAAAGAGAGTGCTGAACTGGGAGGAGCTGGTTCCATGGATTTAGAGAGGCACAAGCAGAGGAAGAGAGGCAGAAGAATTTTTGGAAGCAGAATCATGGAAGCAGAGAGAGAGGATTGCTGAGGACCAGTTCAAGCTGTCCAGGACTTTTGAGAGCTGCCATCCAGAGCTGCTAAGGACTGAGGAGATGTGACTGTGATGTTGGTACTTTGTCTGTCTATTCTGATGTTGTTTTGCCAGTTTCGCCCACTCGTGAAGGACAGTGCTGTTGTTGCACAGGTCCTGGAACCTTTCTGTTGGTTCAGAAGCCCTGAAGAAGGATTTTCTTGCTGTATGTTTACAGAAATCCTGGAAGAGGGTCTTGCTAATGTTTTCAGGAGTCCTAGGACTGTTCTGCAGACAGAGAATGAATTAATGAAGACATTGGCAATGTATCTTGTGGCCTTGTTAAGCTTTGTCTCCCCAGGAACTGAGATTGCTTAGAACTTGCAGATCAAGATGAAGAAAAGACTTCTCTTTGCATATTAAATGCTGTGATGATATCTTAATCTTGTTATAACTCAGGGGTAGATGTCCTTTGTGCTCTCTACTGCCCTTTTTGAGAAGGTGCTTGGCATTAACTGATAATTGTAATTCAGTTGTGATCCAGGGGTGGGAAACTTTTGACTTTTTTGTGCTCTGTGACTGACCAAATGAATGTACTTTGTTTATTATTAGAAACTACTCTCCATTTGAGAAAAGGGTCTTTGGGATTGACTAAATGAATATACTTTCCAGGGGTAGAGTAGTGCTTGGAAATTATTGAATTACTCTTGGTAAATGCTGTATTTTGATTTTCTCTGTTCTTAATTTGTCACTGAATAAAATGGAGAGCATCTATGCTGGTATTTTGAACCTTGGGAAGTTGCCTTTGCTTGGCATTACAACAAACTGTCCATGTTCTCCCTCCTCACCTCAGCTTCTTAGAATCCCTAGTTTTCTTCAGAGTTCTACTTCAGTTCTATCTCTGACACAGGCCTTTCTTGATCTCTTGGTTGCTAGCAAGTCCCACTTCAAAAATTACCTTCCATTTATCTTGTATATTATACATATACTTCTATCTGCCCATATTTTCTCCTATGAGAGGATATAAGTTCCTTGAAGATATGGACTCTTTATTTTCTCTATATATCCTAAAGCCTGGCTTTTAGTAAGGGCTTAGTAAATACTTTTTATAATTAGTAATTTAAAAAAAGAAAGGACTATAACTGTTTGAGAAATTAAAATTAATTATTATATTTGATGCTATAAAAAACTGAACCATAGGGGCAGCTAGGTGGCTCAGTGAATAGAGCACCGGCCCTGGAGTCAGAAGGACCTGAGTTCAAAACTGGTCTCAGATATTTATCACAAAAAAAACTAGCCATTGACCTTGGGCAAGTCACTTAACCCCAATTGCCCTATCTTCCCCCCTCCAAAAAGAAAAACAACAACAACAACAAAAAAAAGAAAACTGAACCGTCTTACACCCCTTACTTCCTTTTGCATTTTGATTTTTACTTTCTCATGTCAGTACCAAAGAAATGCATTTTTTTCTGAGTTAATTACTTTAAGAGGGCCAGTATAATAAATACAAATTAGTGTGTAGATTACAAGGAAAACAGATCTGCTCACCATTGATAGTATGCTCAGTATTGGTTAGCAAGCACTGAGTTAGAACTGAATAAATGGTATTTTGCAAAGAATGCCTAGAGATCATTTATAATGAGAATTATCAGTTCTTACAAATGTGTTTATGAAATAAAGAAATAAAATTTTGGACTAACAAGTATAAAAAGGTCTAAGACATTATATTCAACCTTGGTAACCAGCCTAGAAGAGATATTTTAGAAGATAAAGCATTTTAGTAAAAATGGATCACTCTGTATTACTTGATCTTTACTTACCAAAACCTAAAACTTTTCAGGAAAACTCTTTCTGAGTCCTCCACAGGTGAGATTCTTCATCAGCTTCCTGAAGCTTTCAGTGTTTACAAGTCATCCCTTATATGGGGACTGCAACTGCCCCCTGTGTTAACCACAGCCCACAGGGGAATCTAGTTCTTGCTTCATGCAGACGTAGGGGAGCTGACCCAAAAGACAGAAGATTCAAGCTTTTCCTTGCATTCTCTGATTCCTTATGCTTTCATCCCAGAATAGAACACTAAGGAACATCTCTTACACACAGAGCTTAGGGTTGACTCATGTCTAAGATTTCTCCAAAAGCGGTTATAACACACAGTCTTGTTACTCTGTCACCCAAGATATCACCTATAGAACAGCTACTTATTTCCTCCACCACAAACAAAATACTGAAAACCCGAAAGACTCTTGAAGCATGTCCTGGCAAATACTTAAAATATCAAACAGTAAATTATCAAAAAGAACTTAGAGCAGTCCATAAATTAAGAAATATACAAGGCACTCAAAAACTCAAGGAAGTCCAATAAACAGATAATACAACATGTGTTTCTCCAATATCTCTATTATACTATTCCAGAAGGTAAAGGCTCACAAAACATTTATGAGACTGCTGAACAGATTTTACTTTCAACTCAACTACACTGCCTAAGCAGAACCTCAAGGTCCAGATCTTCTGAACAACAGGGTCACAGTTTGGGTTTTCAGGTTCTAGCATGATCCAGAGCTGACAGTCATCCCTTCTGCAAGAAACAGTACAATTGGAGGAGGTAACTCTTGCAACCAGGCAAGCACCTAGGCTCCATAATTCTTGATCTCTCAAGCTGACACTGAGTCTAGAAACATTTGTCTTGGAATTAATGTTTGGTCACCTATGCTCAGGGAATTAAATACAAAACAAATAAGACAGGTAGGACTTGAGATCCAATGTTAGGCTTGCCTAGGCAAGGACATGTACTCACGGCCAGGGGCAAATAGCCACCATAACTGCCACCATAGAATGGAAGGAGCAGAGAAATTCTCTCCCTTCCCCTTTTCTGAAGCTATAGGGAAAGCAGAGTCCTCCCAAAGACACATTCAACAAAAAGGGAAAGACAGAGCAGAAGATATTTCTCCATTTAAACCCAATGGTGGAGTTTCCATCTCACTCAGTTACCAGTTCTTTTTATCACAGCCCTTGTGATGGGAACCAATAAGAAATTCTTCATTCCAAAGTGCAAATGCTTCAATCCTGTGTTGTTCATGTCTCTTCCCAATGGAGGTAGAGTGTGTACATCCAGTTTAATGGGAATGCACTGACACCTGGAGGAAGCCAGGTCTCTGGGAGTACAAGAGGGTACAAAAAGTATGAGAAGAGACCTAGAATGAAGGGAAGTTTGCTCATTATTTGGATCTTCCCAAGAGATGCAGACAGGAAACACTCAGTGATTTTGATTAAGATGAAAGAGCCAGAAATTCATAATAAACACGTTATTTGATGAAATGGAACTCAGCAAATAATAGCAATTTGCATTTATAGCTTTATGATTACAAATAAGTTTACATATATGATTTCTTTTCAACCCTTACTATCCCCATGTGAAGTATCATTCCTACTTCACAGATGTGGGAAAAAACTCAGAGAGCTTAAGTATGTTGCCTAAAGTAACACAGCCATTAATTGGCAAAGACAACATTCAAACTCACTCAGGTTTTCTGACTCCCTTATTCACTAACCCCACATTAATTATCCAAAAACCCATTAACAATAGCAGGTAACATTTAAATAGTGCTTTAAGGTTTGCAAAGTACTTTGTAAATATGATCTCATTGGATCTTCACAAAGACTCTAGGTCTTGTTGAATCATGTCTGACTCTTTGTGACCCCATTTGGGGTTTTCTTGGCAAAGATACTGGACTGATTTGCTATTTCCTTCTCCAGCTAATTTTACAAATGGAGAAACTGAGACAAAGTTAAGTGACTTACTGAAAGTCAAACAAGTAATAAGTGTCTGAGGTTGGATTTGATCTCAGGAAGACAAGCCTTTCTGACTCTATCCACTGTGACATCTAGTTGCATGTATTATCATCTCCATTCTATATATGAGGAAACTGAGTTAGGCTGTGAATTGAGTGACTTGTTTAGGGTCACACATGAGTGAATATCTGAGGCAGGATTTGAACACGTCTTCCTGAATTCAGATTCAGAACTTTTTGTATCACCTCTCCATCTTGCAGCAAGATGTTACAGATGAATTCTATGATCCCATTCTCATTTTCCCTTCTATCCTACTTTACTGTATGATATAGTTTTGGTTTCTTTCAACCCCCTTTTCTAAAAATTGTTAATCACTTAAGATTAGAAGGTTTAATGGGGGAAGGTTTAAATAATTGATTTTTAAATGTTGAGGGTGTAGCCCATAAATTTTCTTCAATAATTCTACTACTACCAACAGTGGAAAGAGCATTATTTCTGTAGTGAGAGGAACCAGGTTCAGTTCCTGATTCTAATCTGTGGGACCTTGGGCAATTCACTTGCCTTTCCTGGGCTTCAGCTTCCTCCACTGTAAAATTAAGAGGGTTGGAATAGATGACCTCTGAGGTCCCTTTCAGCATTAGAAGTAAAATTCTATAGTCTAGCCCAAAGGTGTTAAACACCCTAACCCCATTACTACCTAGTGTGGTCTAAACCAGATTAAAATGAAATTGGGAAATATTTAACAAAATAAATAAAAATACCATACAACATAGATGATGTTAATATATGGTTTTCTAAGTCAATCATCCTCCCACAAGGAGTCTTAGGTGTGCCCTAAGTCCAGTCATCTCATTTTACAGATTACAAGCCAAGCCTGAGGAAGTCAGGTGATTGGCCCCAAATCACACAGAGAAATATGTAGCAGACCTAGGAATGGAACCCACATCCTCTGAATTCAAATCCAGCTCATTTTTCCACTCTCACCCTCCACTAGTTTTCCACAGTACCTTCCACTAGATGCTTGATTTAATGAATACATATTGAATGAATAGTTCTAATTGCAGCATTGATTTCTCAAGAGCCAGAGCCAACAAACCTGTATTGTAAACTTGTCTAAACAGTTCATTTATTAAGTAATGGATTTTATGAGCAATCTTTCAACTATATTTATGCTTCTGAATTCCTTGGTAGTAGCACCTGAGTACAATTTGCTTGTCCATCACAATCATGACGTATATTTATATTCAAATGAAGCCAGATTTGCAAATTATGCAGCTAAAGCAGTTTAGTTAGACTTGGCCCCTTTTTCCATGTGGGAAAGAGAAATATATGCAGAAACAGAGGCCTCTGCTTGTCTGACTTACGTCTGATTCCCATAGCCCAAGAAGTACAATACTAAGAGTACCTGGCTTTGGAGGTCTTGAAGCCTGGCTCTGCCACTTACCACTCATGTGACCTTGGATAAGCCCCTTAAATCTTTTGGCATTCTATTTCCTGCTCTATAAAATAAAGGAGTTGAATCAGATCACCTCAAAGAAGTTAGCCAGATCAAAGTCCTTGATTGTCTTTAATGTTCAATGCATGCAAAATCATAACAAGGCATTTTTTTTTCAAGAGGTAGGAAAGCTAGAGATTGAGGAGATAGAGAGGTCCAGGTGCACCTCAGGGAGGAGCTCATACTTCTAGTCATTTAGTTGTTCCTAATGTAGTTATTCTTGCCAACTACGTCCTGGTTAGCTTAAGTGTGGCCCTGAGGTGTTTGACATGGGGAGTGGGTCTTGGGAAGAGAGATTTCATATTTAATTAATTCATTGATTCATTTAACAAGCATTTATTAAAGCACCCACTGGGTGGTGAGTTTATAAAGGTGAAAACAAGAATAATCATTACCTTCAAGGAGTCTTCATCCTCCAATCACCTCCCTGCCTCTCTCCTCCATCACCACCATTCCTGTCCTTGTGCTGTCTCAACTCTGAGCACCTCACTTGAAAATGGGATACAGCCCCAGTTGGGAGTTGTCAAAAAGCTGGGACCCTCCAATGAGGCAAGGAGGAGGTAGAAGTAGGAACTTCCAGCAACAATGTCCCCAATCTGACTTGGGAAAGCGGGTGCCCAGGTAGTCTCACCCCCTGTGTGTGCATATTATTGGTCAGTAGAACCATAACTAGGAATTGATACCTGGGGCAATGAGTGAGGGAAGGAGAGAAAGTCTAAGGCATAATGACCATTCCTATAAGTCAGTCATTCTTAACCTATTTTTGGCAGTCTGGTGAAACCTATAGACCCCTTTTCAGAATAATATTTTTAAATAATTGAAGAAAAATCTAATTTTAGTTAGAGATTAGTAAAAATAAAGTATGTTTTCCCATCAAAGGTCAAGAACCCCCTGAAATCTACCTATGGACCCATTGGTGGTTAGGAATTCCTACTATAAGTAGTTGGAATAATTTGGAGACAGTTTATAGAAGCAGAGAAGTTGAGATTCTGAAAGGTCATTGAAAGGGATCAGAGTTTAAGTTGGAGAAAAAGACTGTAGATCAAGGGGGAGGATGGAAAGTGACCTGGAAGGTCCATAAATGACAAGCAACAAGCCCTGGGACCAGACAGTGTGAACCTTAAGAGAGAAGAGATGGTTACTGAGAGGTCAGAAGGTGGCAGTGGAGAACAAGGAGTAAAGCAGCTTTTCTGCCTTTCCCTGTGTCAGGGAAGGTGAGAAAAGGAGCAGCCACCTTTGGAGAGGGTGCCAAGAGATGTGCTCTCTTCAGGAAAGAAGCAGGAAGGCAGCGAGAAGATGAGATTTAGGATGAAGGGGGCTTTTAATAATAGAAGAGACTGCCGGAGAACATTATAGGAAGAGAGAGATAATGAGTGGAGTGGTTTAGGGTTGAGTTTACTATGGGGAAAACAGGAAAGGTGAATTAACCATATCCAGCCCCACTCTGCTTGCTACCATCCCCACGTCATGTAAGAGTGTGATGATTTGGAGCATGGGGTTGTGGGTAGAGGAACCAGCTGATCCGCCACCAACTAGCACAATGCCTGACCCTTAGCAGGGAATTAATAAATAATTATTGACTGATTGATCTGCAAAGCAGATCTCTAGCACTTATTCAAGCTCAGAGAGCTTGGAGTTTTCTTTCTCAGTCTTTGTGCATCTGTAAAGAGGTCTGGTTAGTTTGTTTATTACTCTTACATAGAAAGGAATTTTGCCCTTCACCACCACTATTAGCCCTCCCTTGCTGTTGCGTGGGGCAGTGAGCCAACTGGTCTTCACAGGTACCCAGCATTAAGACAAAAGGAGCAAGCAGGCGCATGTCCTAACTAGTATCCTTTGTTTAAATATCTATAAAAGACTACTAGGTAAGTTCTTGAACTAAGAGTTTGTGTGTCTCTCTCCCTGGAATTCAGAATTAAATTGTTAAATTCTAGCAACAAAAGTGGAATTCAAGGAAGAGACTTCATTGTTTCACTGTCAATGGAGAACAGTTGAAGTGAGGGCAAAGTGGCCTGGGCTTGGTTGAACTCCAGTTTGATTGTGTTATTATATTTGATTTATTATTATATATTCCTATGTAATATATCCTCTGATTCTTTGGGAATAAATATGGCCACTGGCCTCTTGCTAAAGGATAGGTGCTTCATTTTGCTAATGAAATACATGTTCAGAGGCAACTATCCCAACTCCCACTCCCATTGAGAAGTGGGGACCCCAGAGTGTAGCAACTATACCCCTTCAGAACTTCTGGATTAGCCTTGAAGAGCTGGGAAGATGTCATTTTAGTTTTATAATTCATGAACCCCCATCATTGACTATCAGTTGAGAATCAGTCAGTTAGACTCAATTAACTTTTAGAAAAGAGTTATTTATTTGCTAAAGTGGTATCATAAAGGCAGATGGCACAGAAACATCCTGTCCCCCCCACCAAAAAGTCTTTTCCACAAGTACATACTGAGACCAAGAAGAAGTACACTTATACTTAAAGGGCATGTGACAAAGGGGTAACAGCTCCTGGAAGTCTTTTTGCAGAATCCTGAAGACATCCCCTTTAGGCATTGTATAAGTTTCTTTGCTGGGCAAGTAGATTTGAAAACCTGCCTACTCTATTGTATACACTCTGTTCCTGCCCGAGGAAGCTGTTTCCCAGCAGCCTCTGCTGGCCTGGTGATAATACTAGGATATAATTGGGATAGGAAGTTCAAAATCTTCTAGACCACCCCTACTCCCCTTCACCCCAAGTCAAGAGAAAGGAAGAGGGGGAAGAGATGTACTCTGAAGCCAAGGCAGAGGCTAAGGTCATCTATTCCCCTTTCCAAGGGGTTTCTCAGGGCTTTCCTGGAACACTCTTCTTACTAACTTGCTCCAGTTTCCCTGGGCTAAATTGGTTTGATATTATATCCTCTGGGGCATGACCAGATTTCCTCAGCCATCAAACATGCTTCCTATGCAATGCCACTCCAGGGAGGGTTTTTTTTCCAAAACTTGGTTTAAAGTCTTTGATTTGTTCAATGAGATATGAATTCACCTCCTTAAGATATCACTTGCTTTAAATTGGGTAGGATCATTTTATTAATTTACTCAATTGAATCTCACTCTTACACAGATGATCGGCAATTCCTGATCTGTCCTCATATATCTCTGAGGAGGTTTGGGGTAGAGCTTAGGGGTGCTGAGACCCTTAGAATGCTAATGCAGAATTTCCTGGAAAGATTTCACACACTCAAATCATCTTTCAGTCAAGAGACAGTTTATTGTAACACGAATAGAAGCTCGCAAAGTTCCTTTGGGGACCTTGCAACTTAATGGGGGTGAATCCAAAGCTCACATAGAAAAGGGGCATGGGAGGAATAATTAGGTAATACAAGGGGTCCAGGTGTCTTGGAAGCAGATGTCAGTGATCTATGGATGGGGAAATGTAGGGAATTTTGCAGATAACTGTTGATACTAGACACTGAGAGAGTTGTCAGAGGCATGAACCTTGGGGATCTGGCATGAGATAGTCTTTGGACCAGCAAGGGACAAAAATCCTTGAGCCAGGAACTCCTGTGTCTATCCTTTATCTAAGGAATTACCAGGTCAACTCTATCTTTATAACAAGGAGAGAATTATCATGAGGGTTGTAGGGAGGGCTATGTTAATTTCAGAGATAGCTTCTAAGGACTTTTCGGGGTCCAGGTGTCACCACCCCATCATCTACATGACTAGTGGTTGTATAAATGAAGATTGACCACTGAGAGTCATGAAAGATATTATCATGCAGAGAAACCTCCCCTCTCAATAGGTTATTATAAGAGCCTAAATGAAAGAAAGGCCTCTCTCCTTCACTCTCTTTTGGGTGGTCCTCTCTTGGGACAGAAACAGAACCAGCTTTCCCTTGGATTTACAGCAAAGATGAGGAGGAGATGTCTCTTCCCTTTCATCTAGTATCAATGGTGGGTCCAAATCAAGCACATGGCAGTGAGGAGAGACATGTTAAACCATCTACACTCAAAAATGCTAGAGGAAAGGGGTTTCTGGGTATAGAGGAAGTACATAGAGCTGTGGGTTCAATAAGGAGCAAGAAATGTGGTCAAGGGTGTCCAGGTAGCACAGTGAGTAAGAGCACCGGCTCCAGTGTCAGGATGACCGGAGGATGGAATCCGGGCTCAGACACTTAGCACCCACCCAGAAACACCTGGTCGTGTAACCTTGAGCAAGTTACTTAACCCCGATTGCTTTAAAAAAAAAAAGTGTGGTCAGAACCGGAGTTTGGGAAGAAGTGGAGGTAGGGGTGGGGCTGGAAAGCAGATGGAAGTTCTATAATTTAGAACCACCTCACAGAGAAGTAGTCAGAGAAGAGAAAACATGCCTCTCGTTCTCATTCTCACCTCCTGGGTAATGGAAGAAGGGGTAGGGTAAGCATCGTGAAAAGCAAAAAACAAATCCAGGGGAAGACAACCTGACATAGAGCCAGGGAAATAAACTACATTTGGCTTGCTTACACAGTGTTGGAAGAACCTGCCATTATCCCTCAGGAAAATAAGTGCTTGAAAACATTTTTTAAAATACTTTCAAATTTGTAAGTGAGGAAGGTGGAGAGGTAAGTGAATCCATAGTTTAAAATCCTGCATCTATAATTCCGAGGTAGCAGGTAAACATATTTTTCATTGGGATCAAGAGAAAAACCTTCATGAGATTTTGAGGACTTCAGAGAAAAGTGATAAAGGAAATCACTAGAAATCTGAAGTGGGAAGATCATTGGCCCTGGAGTCAGAGGACCTGGGTTCAAATTCTTCCTCTGATACTTATGTGTGGGATACAAGACCCCTAAACCCCCCCCCAAAAAAAAACAGAGGTTTCTCAAGGCAAAAACAGAAGCTTTTTATTTTCCTAGTCAAGTCTCTTGAGAGTTGGGCATCACCTACCCCAGAGCAAGCTGGTATAGGGAGGCACTGCACAGAGATAAAGCAGACAGTTATACACCCCTATACAAACAATTCTTTTGAATTGTCCCCTTTGAGAACAAAGGACAACAACCAGATGTCAGGATCTCCCTTCTGTTTTCACTCCTCTCTTTTTACTCTTAGGAGACACTCCATTTTCCAGAGCTAAGACCCAGCAAGCATGCTGTGCCTGAGCTTTGCATAACCACAATACTTTGTGTTCACCCTCTGCTGCAGCTAAATCACAGAATTGGCGCAAACCAGCCCCAAGTGGCCCCTGAGCTTGGACAAGTACCTGCAGGAACCATGTTCCAGTCATGAAGCTCTGCTATGAATACACTTGTTTTCACTAGGTAAACTTGCCTAAACTTGCCTCATGGTCACTGTTACACCTCACTGCTAGGTTCTTTGTCTAGCCACAACTAAATTTATCAAGGCTTCACCTTGCTGCCTTGGGTCTCCTCCTAAAGGAGACCCCAGCATGTGTGTCTGGTTTCCTGGTTTCCTTCAGCAGAATAAAAACTTTTTGCCTATAACCTCTGTGGCTCTGTGGTCAGAGTTGATGGTATAATAACCTCTGTGGCTCTTTGGTTTATTTATTTTATTTTTCAGAGTTAATAGTTGGTATACAACCCTTGTGAGATCTTCAATCATTTATCTTCAAGGTTTGACACAGACTTCCTTCACTGTCCTATCCCCTGACCCTACCATCTGCCTCTGTACCCCTTTCATTACTTGTCTCTATACTTTCTGTGCTTTTTTGTCTTGTACACCTTCTGTGAGATTATAGCTCTGTTTCTTGCTGCTGTCATGGTCTTTGTAGGTAACAGACAATGGATTGAGCACGAGGCCAGGAGTCAGAAAGACCAAAGTTCAAATCTGACCTCAGACACTTATTCGCTGTGTGATGATGGCTAAGTCATGTAACCTCTGTTTGCCTTAATCCACTGGAGAAGGAAATGGCAAACCATTCCAGAATCTTTGCCAAGAAAACCTCATGGACAGTTGTTCTACAAGGTCACTAAGAGTCGGACACTATTGAGCGACTGAACAGCAACACATAGAACTAGTCATGCCTGCCCCCACTTCATAATTTCATAAAGTAATTATCAATTCATGGGCCAGCCTTCTCTTCCTTCTACACTACATTCTATCACTTGCCACCATGTCTTTGCAAAGGCTCTCCCCATTCCTGGAGTAATCAATATCCCTCTTCACATCTGCCTCTTCCAACTCCTAGCTTCCCTCAAGTCTCAACTCAAGCTCCGCCTCCATCTAAAGGCTTTCCTTGACTTCCCCAACTGTTACCAACTCCTTTCCCTCCCCAAACCACTGTGTTTATTTTGTACATATCTGTTTTTACTTAACTGCTTCCAAGAATGTTGTATCCACATAATAGAATGTAAGCAACTGATGGGAGGGGGTGGGGGACTTTGTCACCTTTGTCTGTGTCCCTAGTGTCTCACACAGTTTGTAACATAGTAAGCACCTAATTAATGCTTATTGATTGTCTGGTTCTCATAGTGGCTGTGGTTTTGGCTGGCCAAGTCTCCATGATTAAGGGTCTTAAACCTAAATTAATGATTCTCTGAGGGGTATCATATCATGATCAGGAATGATTTAAGCATATTAACTAAGACAATAGGGTGGAGCCATACAAAGAGTGTTGGACTCGGGAAGCAAGAAGACTTGAGTTCCAATCCAGACATTTGCTAGCTGCATGAATGGATAAGACACTCACCCTATCTACCTCAGCTTCCTCTTCCTCTGTAAAATGAGGATAATAATAGCACACACCTCCTGGGGTTGTTGTGCAAATCAAATAAAACAACATATGTAAAACACTTTGCAAAGCTTCACACATTGTATAAATGCTAATTCTATCTAATTCTTCCTAATACTAGCTCAACCCCACTAATACACAGAAGGAGCAGGCTTCAGAAGTTGGGGTAATTTGGCAAGCATTGCTAATATTATTTGTTGACTTCCACCTTCCTGGCCAAAAACCCTCACTTGATCCTTCCATCACTGCTAAGTGTCATCCTATATCTCTCCTGCCCTTTGTGGCTAAACTCCTTGAAAAGGTCATCTAGAATAGGTGCCTCCACTTTCTCTCCTCTCATTCTCTTCTTAACCCCTTACAATCTGACTTCTTTTTTATTTTATTTTTTTGCTTTTTGGAGGGGGGCAGGCAGGACAATTGGAGTTAAATGACTTGCCCAAGGTCACATAACTAGTAAGTGTTAAGTGTCTGAGGGCAGATTTGAACTCAGGTCCTCCTGACTTCAGGCTCGGTGCTCTATTCACTGTGCCACCCAGCCACCCCCTACAATCTGACTTCTGACCTCATCATTCTGCTGAAGCTGCTCTCTCCAAAGTTACCAAAGATCTAATGACCAAATCCAGTGGGCTTTTCTCCATCCTCATTCTCCTAGACTTCTCTTTCAGGCTACAACACTGTTAATCACCCCTTTCTCCTTGGTACTTTCTTCTCTCTAGGTTTTCAGGAATCATTCTCCCCTGGTTCTCCTCCTGCCTATCTGACAACTCTTTCTTAGTCTTCTTTTTGTGGATCTTCATTGAGATCAAGCTTTCAAATCACAGGTGTCCCACAGGATTCTGTTCTATGCTCTCTTCTCTACTCCCTCTGCACTATTTCACTTGGGGAAATCATCAGCTCCTACGGATTTCATTACCATCTTCATGCTGATGACTCTCAAATCCGCCTTTCCTGTCCAAATCTCTCTTTTGACCTCCAAACTCACATCTCCAACTGCCTTTCAGACATCTGGAATGTCCAGTCGACATCTGAAATGAAACATGTCCAGAAATGAACCATTATCTTTACCCCTAAACCTTCCCTATCTATTACTGTAGAGGGCAACACAAATGCTCCAAATCTCAGGCTCACAACCTAGGAGTCACCCTGAATTCCTTACTGGCTCTTACCTCCTCCTCCCACCCCATGTCCAAGCTGTTGCCAAGGTCTGTTAATTTTACCAATGAAACATCTCTCAAATACACTTCCTTCTCTCCTCTGACACTGTCACCACTCTAGTACAGGTCCTTATCATGTCGTGCATTGATTAATAAAATAGCCAATAGTGGGTTTGCCTGCCTCCTTCCAGCCACAAATCACAAAAAAAAAAAATCACAAAAGTGATTTTTCTGATCACAACATACACAGACACACACACACACAGACACACACACACACACACACACACAACTCAATAAACTCCAGTGGCTCCCTATTGCCTCTGGGAGCAAATACAAAATGCTCTGTTTGGCATTCAAAGCCCTTCATAACCTAGTCCTCTCCAACTTTTCCACTCTTCTTATAACTTACCAACATGTATTCTTTGATCCAAAGACACCATGGGGATCCTGGCTATTCTACAAATAATATAATTCATCTCTCAACTCTGAGTATTTTCCTTGGCTATCCCCCATGCTTAGAATACTCTCCCACCTCCACTCCAACTACTGACCTCCCTGGCTTCCTGTTAAGTAAGTGCCAACTAAAATCCCACCTTCTATGGGACACTTTCCCCAACACTTCTTAATTCCAATGCCTTCCCTCTGTTAATTATTTAATATTTACCTGGTATATAGCTTACTTTGCAGATATTAGTTTGCATGTTGTCTCCCCCTTTGGATTGGAAACGCCTTGAGGACGGGGTATGTCTTTTGCTTCTTTTTTTTTCCCCCAGAGGTTACTCCTGGGACCACAATACCTAGCCCATAATAGCATTTAAAAAATATTTATTGATTGATTAAAAATATTCATAGCAGACTGTTTCAAAAGATGAGTTTATTAAGTCAAGTCATAATGCTTGGTCATTTTATTGCTATTGCAAAACAAGGGCATTCAATTATTGTAACACTTTTCATTTCTGAGTTTAACTGATTATCTTATTTTGCTCCTTCCTTGTAAGTTTTCATGTGGAAAAAAATGTTTCAAGATAACCTGTAGCACATTTCTTTATGTTATGATCACAGTGAGAAATATAGAAAATAAATGTCTACAATATCAGGCCTACTTTACTATTTGCATCATCAAATAAATCCTAAACGGTAAAACATCTAATAAAAAAAGGAATTTTACAGACATAACAAATATTCTTAAAATTGGAAATGTTCAATTTTTGATGCTTTTAAGAAACTAAATGAAAATGGAATCAATGCATTATATGGCAAAAACTTTAGCTTACTTGGATATGCAGTACATTTTTAGATAATTCAACATTTTAATGGCCACTACAGATATCTTCATGCAGCTAACACAAAGCTTTGAGCTTATGGGCACACTTTTTTAAAGTATTTAATCAATGCATAAGAATTGTACCCCTCTCTGAATGCAAATTCTATCTTCTACATACAGTATTCATACATACAATAATATGATGATAGAGCTCTCATGAATAGGAATTTCTGGTGATATACTGTTATTTACCAAAACTCTGTACTGGTGAAGGAACATTTTTCCATACTAAAGGAACATTTTTCTTCTTTAAATGGAGTCAGATAAGTTGAGGCCACTTAATGTGTTGTTTTTCTTTTCTTTATCTATTAAAAAAGGAATTAGGAGTAGGAGAGCTAAAGGATACCAAGGATTTTCTTCTGTGAGCATGAGCACACACACACACACACACACACACACACACACGCAAATATCTTTTCAAAAATGTTAGTTGCCTTGATGTGGTTTAATCCACATATGAATGATCTTGATATTAAGTACAACCAAATCAAGGAAAGAATCTGTAATTTCTCAACTTCTTCCAAGGAATGTGAAGGAAAAGCTTCCTTAAATATGCCTTCTGGAGAGAAAGCGGGAAGATCCTTTCTAGAATACACAGAGCTAATTTTTTTTTCCTTTAATACAGTCATTCAAACTAAGGGAAAGGTCCCCATGGGGTGATGGATAAACTGGAGGGAGAGAGAAAATTTGGAACTCAAAAAATTTTTCAAATGAATGTTAAAGACATTTTTACATGAAATTAAGAAATATTTAATGAAATAAACAAAAATATGTTTAAAAAGGAAAAAAGAGGGTAAAGAGTTTCAAAAAAAACCCAACAACCTCAAAATAAGTAAATCGTTCATTTGCTCAGTCATTTTTGAAATGCACATGGAACACTGGTAGTCAATTTTGTTTAATGGTGATATCAATTAGGACAAAAATCTATAGCTTTCAGGTTGGCTAGGTGGTGCAGTGAATAGAGCACCAGCCCTGGAGTCAGGAGGACCCGAGTTCAAATCCAGCCTCACACACTTAACACTTACTATCGTGAGACCTTGGGAAAGTCACTTAACCCCAACTGCCCTTCCAAAAAAAAAAGAAAGAAATCTATGACCTTTATAACGAGGAAACACAAATATTTAACTAAAAATCAGCTACCCCAAAAACAATGTTATGCATTATTTCAGCATTTTTGGTAAATCAGTATTTTATTATTCCCTATTAAAAACAAAACATTTCAGTTGTACAAAATTAAATTTTAAAGCAAAAACTTGAGGTGAGTTTTAAATTTAGAGAACAGAAAATAAAAATAGAAATACTCTTGCATATTGTCATTACATCATCCCACAAGTCTTGTCATTATATAAACTGAAAATCCTTAAGACATTTTTTACTTTGTTATTTCTTCTTGTTGTTGTTGAGTCATTTCTGTCATGTTGAACTCTTTATGATCCCATTTGGGGTTCTCCTGGCAAAGGTACTGGAATGGTTTGCCACTTCCTTCTTCAGTTCATTTTATAGATGAGGAAACTAAGACAAACAGGGTTAAGTGACTTTCCTAGGGCCAAATAGTATCTGAGGCCACATTAGAACTCAAGTCTTCCTAATTCTAGGCCTGATGCTCCATCCATCATTTTCTATAAAAGATCTTAAACCCTAAACTGCCTCTTTTTGTGAAAAGACATTAGTTACCAGTGAACTGTTTGAATATATCCTAGGTAGGACTATGTGCATATCTGCAGATTTTGGCATATTACAGAAATATCACAGCAGCTAGTTGACTAAGATCATTGGGCCTGGGGTCAGGAATACCTGAGCTCAAATTAGGCCTTAAGATACTTCCTAGCTGTGTGACTCTGGACAAGTGTGAAAATCAAATGAAATAATAATTATAAAGTACTTAGCACATAGCAAATGCTATACAAGGATTAGCTATTATTATTATAAATTTTTAAACTGTGTCAACATTTACACATTTAAAAGAAGTTGTTGACCATGTTATTTATGAAATATTTGTTGTTGGTAGAGTTGTGAGCTGATCTAACCATTCTGGAGAGCAATTTGGAACTGTGGCCAAAGGGCTAGAAAAATCTGCATACCCTTTGATTCAGCAATAGCACCTCAAGGACCATATCCCAAAGAGATCATACAAATGGGAAAAGGACCCACACGTACAAAAATATTTATAGCAGCTCTTTTTGTGGTGGCCAGGAAGTGGAAATTAAGGGGATGCCTATCAATTAGGGAATGGCTGAACGAGTTGTAGTATATAAATATAACAGAATACTACTGTGCTATAAGAAATGATGAACAGGCAGACTTCAGAAAAACCTGCAAAGATTCATATGAACTGATGCTGAATGAAGTGAGCAGAACCAGAGGAACACTGGACACAGTAACAGCCACAGTGTGCGATGACTGACTTTGATAGATTTAGCTCTTCTCAGCAATGCAAGGACTTAAAACAATTCCAAAAGATTCATGATGGAAAATACAATCCATAAAAAAAAAAATATGGAGTCTGAATGCAGATGGAAGCAGACTATTTTCTTTTTTTTATGTTGTTCTTTCTCATTGTTACTCCCATATGTTTTAATCCTCCTAAACAACATATGTGAACATATGTTTAATAGGAATGTATATGTAGATTGCATGCCATCTTGAGGAGGGGTATGAGAGGGAAGGAGAGAAAATTTAAAACTTATGGAAATGAATGTTGAAAACTAAAAATAAATAAATTAATAAAATAATTAAAGAAAAAAAAAGAATGGAGAACTCTAGGGACTGGCCCTTGCAAGGCCAGAGAGACCAGGAAATTCTGCTATGAAGGGAAGGAAATAAGCATTTAATAAGCACTGTGTTAAACACTTTACAAATATTTAATTTGTATGAGCAGGATGTTGGAATGACAGTGGGGGGAAGATGTCATTACTCTGTCTTGACAGAATTGGGCAGGAAGCATCTACATAAGAATTCTCATATTTAGGGCTGTGACTAATGATGTGACAAATACATGCATATCTGGGACTAATGGGTAGTGGTACTCACTACAGTGTAACTATTTTGTTTTCCTCTTTTAATAAAACTTTTATCTATAAAAATAATAAAGCCCTTTTATGATCCCTATAGTGTAAGCAGCATGAAATATTTTAGCTACCAAATTTATTTTACTTCATAAGCTATTTTTATCTGCATAATTCATTGATTCATCTGCTTTATAGCTGACACATTTCTATTTTGTCACCCAAATGACAAACAGCACTGCAGACATGTAGGCAAAACAGTGTAATCTTGGGTAGGAAAGCTAAAAATAAAGTATATATGTATATATACATACATATATAGGTAGAAATACACACACATACACACATATACATATAGATATAGATAGATAGATAGATAGATAGATAGATAGATAGATAGATAGATAGATAGATATACACATACACACAAATACTATGTACCTGTTGTATTATGGGAAAAGAAATTACTACAAGTTAGTGATTATTAAGCTAATGTGTCCCTCCCATAGTCTATTTTACAGGTTACCTGGAGATATATCAACCTATTTATAATATAGACATCTTTAAAAATTACACTGTCAGTATTCAATAAAAATCTATTACCAACTTCCTCTCCTTTTTATATAGATTCTGTAGTATTTTTAAGCAAACCAGAAAAAAAGAGGTTTGCAATTCCAGCACAGTAAGAAATTAGGCCTCTTTTTCATATTAGCAAATAAAATAAAATAAAATACACCATCTTCATTTTCCCCCTTCTATAAGATATGAAAACTCATGTACTCATTTTTTTCCTATAGCACACAAAAAATCTTTTGTAACTTGGAAGCAAACAAGTCAGTTTTCAGTTCATATTCTCGTTTATGAATCTTTGGCCAAAGAAGAACACTGAGTCTACTTCACACCTCCCTCAAGTAGACAGGACTAGTTTTTTCAGCTTTTCTATTTCCACCTAAAAAGGAAAAACAAAGCATAAGCAACAGTGGCATCTTGGCTATATTAAAGCTTCTCTGTCTTATCCCTAAGTCTTACATCTTGATCTTTTTACATTTTCAAAAATTAAGAAATCAGTACAGATCATAGTAGTTATCAGTTTCCATTATCTTAAAACACCTGAAGTTTAATTCCCATGAACATGCTAAGAAATAGACATTAAACCAGTGCCATGGAAGGAAGCACTGAAAACTTGTACAAAGATTTCACACTTAGAGAGGGTAAATGTTATCATAGTTCAATAAACAAGGAAGCTAGGTATCAATAGTCAGTCAAGAAGCAATAAAAAAGCTCTTACTCTGTGTAATGGAATAAGCATGTGATTTTAGATTGATCCCTCACCCTTTTTGAGTTAGCCACTTCCTGCAGAGAGTGGGAGTTGATTAGGGAAGAAAAAATATTCACCTTGCTCCACTGAGAGGCCAGTTGAGATTATATAAATAATTTATAAAGATCTACACAGTTTCTTGATTCCCTTACACTTTGTCATAAATAGAAGCCAAAGAAGAAGAAAAGTGAAGTGATCTATGGCTGGGGTTTGGTAAGATGTGGTGGCATCATGAGAAGAGGTCAAGGGTCTTGAGAGGACAAGGTAGAGTTGAGATGGTTAACCAAAGGCTCAAGATAGGGAAGGGAGAAAATAGTGTAGGATGAAGGTCTGGGTAAGAAAAATCTAATGGAAGGAATAGTGAAGATGGTGAAGCCATGGTGAAGATGAAGAAGAGAATAAGGGGTTGTATGATTGAGGGAAAGGCATAGTGCTCAGGTAAAGGAATTTTAGGAAATTTAGTTGAAGGGGAGCCCTTGTGAATGACATCTGGATCTGTGAGAGTAGAATGAGAAACTGGGAAGTTGGTATATAAGTCACCAGGAAAGAAAGACTGTGAAAAGGGCATTGCACTCAATGAGGAAGAATGCAAAATGTCCTTTGGGAGGTGGAGGGTAAAGGGTAGGGTGAGAAAGGATTTCATTATGAAATAAGGTTCAAAAGTTCATTAGGCTCCATACTGTGGAAGACTGTGAATGTTAATATGTGTCTAGAACTTGACAAGCAAAAGAGAACCACTGAAAGGTTTTTAGCAAAAGAAAAAATGACCAGATATACGTACAAGGAAGATTAGTTTGGTGACACTGGAAAGGATAAATTGTATGGGAAGAGAATGGAGGCAAGAACTATTATTGCAAACCTATTATAAATGTACATCACTTTGTAATGAAGGGAAATATAGCAGGACTTAGCACTTGAACATATGATGAGATAAATATATAGAAAACAATTTTTTCCCCACATACATATGTTCTGTTTCCTAACTAGAATATAATTTACTGGAAAATTTTCAGTAATTTCCAGTAATATTTAAGTAATATTAATATATGATATATTAATATATTGATTAATATATAATAATATTTCAGTAATATTTTTTCTCTCCTCCCTTACCCACATGATTTTACTGGTATAGTGGATTTCCAATCAAGAAATTCCCTCCACCAATTCAAATAGTCAACTTTATTTAAAGTCTTAAGACAGATGCCTGAAGCACCTATTAGTTAAGTGACTTGCTCAGGATCACACAGTTAGAAAATGTCAAAGGTGGGTCTTAAACTGAGGTCTTCCTGACTGATGCTAACTCTCTATCCATTCCACAAAAGTGCCTGCCTCTCTCTCTCTTTAAAAACAAAACAAAAGCCCATCTTTCAATAATGTAAAGTACTGTATTCTACACAATGTAGACATTCAGTCTTTTTGTTCCGCGCCCACTAATATTCTCATTTTTATGACAAAACGCTGCAGAACTGAATTACCTCTAGGATACTCCTCATTGCCTTCTCCTCTTCCAATTCTCTTCTTAGTTTTTCCAGTTCCTTCCTAAAAAACAAAAACTTTATAGGTGTGTGTAGAAGTGAAAATGGCCATCTGTTGATATCTGCACATTTTAAATTTCTTTTCCAAATTCTTAAATATCAATTGAAAGATTTTTAAAACGGAAAAATTAATACTAAAAATTTAAAATATGACCAAACTTTTTAATAACAAAATTAAAGAAAAATAAAAAATAAATTCTTAGGAAGTTTGAATGAAGTTTATAAATTCAGCTAATATTGTCTTCTTCACTTGATCTGCCAGCACAATTCATAATCAGTGCTGGGAAAGGTCAGTGATATTCCCACATGCATATATTCAGCATAGATCAAATATTTTCTGTTTCACAAGACTGTAAATATGTAATAGATTTTAGTGCAAAGTTCAAGAAAACATCATACCATCAGTACATCTACCACACTAGGGCAAATTTTTAACTAGGAGCAAGTAACTTTTAGTGGTCTAAGCTAAGT
Source organism: Petaurus breviceps papuanus (assembly GCF_028583685.1). Classification (NCBI taxonomy): domain Eukaryota; kingdom Metazoa; phylum Chordata; class Mammalia; order Diprotodontia; family Petauridae; genus Petaurus; species Petaurus breviceps. The sequence goes on from NW_027187316.1 coordinate 2,486,530, forward strand.
ACTCCTTTACGATACTCATATAACCAACACTGATAATTTTTAAAAGACAAAACATGATAAATTTCTGGTTGAGGTCCTTACAAACTTTGCAACTCAAATGTGCCTAAATATATAAAACAGTAGAGGAAAAAGGCAAGACTATATCAATAAAACATAACTGTAGTTTAAACTATATAAAGGAAAATTCCATACAACTACCAATTCATACACACATACACACAAATGCATATATAATATGTATATGTGTGTATATACACACACATATATATGGATGCAATGTTATATGTGTATATATACATGTATACACACATACACATATGTACATATACACATACACATACACATATATGGATGCACCTTCCCCTCAAGACTGATAACTCAATTCAGTGTGGGGATAAGACTGAGGTTTTGAAAGTTAAGCTTGCAGGATATAAACTCTGACATATTACAAGCTGGAAAGACTTTGAAGACAGAATAGTGATGGACTTTCTAAGGCCAGCCTAGTTAATCTGGAGGAGGTCAATCATCAGGTGAAGAATTTTCTCCATTACTGAAAATAATTATGAGCATATTTTTAAGGTACTGGAGTTGCAAACTACCTTGGTGGAAGACAATTATATTCATATAGGTGAAATTACAGATCCTGGAAGTATGATGAGTATATATATATATGTATATATATGTATATATATATATATATATATATATGATGGTTGTTCTTAAAATAATAAAAATGGCCTGAATTTACTGATTTAAAGCTGACTCTCCTTATCTCACCTAGGTTGAGAGCTCAGCCACCCCTCACAGGTCTGCTGGTTTGTACAGAAGCTTTGATCTACTTCATCTCTGACTTGGGTCCATTTGCTACGCCTAAGCAGCCTGGTGGGGGAGAGGGGGGAGGCCCTCCCCCATTCATAGAAGCTTACCATACTGGTGCTAGACTTACTATAGACACCTAATTCTTCAATCCTAGGAAAGCTCAGAACTCCTGAACTCAAGAAATGCAGAATTTTCAACCTGTCCAGGACCAGGACTCCAAGCATGTGTCACCAGGTCAGGCCAGATTTTATTAACAAAACATGTGAGAAATCCAAATCTACAAAACAGGAGTTCCTAAACTTTTAAAATTACCATATATTTATATACTTATTTTTGTAATAATGTATAAAATCTAGGATTTCTCTCTCAAGGTGTCAAATAGGCTCAAAAAAGATGTCTGACACTTTATGACCCATGCGGAGGTTTTTGGCAAAGATACTGGAGTGATTAGCCATTTCATTCTCTAGATCATTTTACAAATGCGGAAACTGAGTCAGACAAGATTAAGTAACATGCATAGGGTCACACAGCTAGTAAGTATCTGAGGCCAAATTTGAACTCAGGAAGATAAGTCTTCCTGACTCCAGACTGTATCCACTGTGAAAGCCAACTGCCCCATCATTCAGCTAGTAAGCATTTATTAAACTACTACATGTTGAGCATATTTTATAAATTAGTGTTGCATAGTTTATACTACAAATTTTTCAGCTCCTCAAACATGGTGTTTTTAAACTGTACAAGTCCTTCTTCCTTCCACAGTAGGACACATAAAAATTATCAAGAAGAATCAACGTCACATTTTGAGATAGTTTTTACAATGCACACTAGAAGAAAATTCTCTCAACATGACTTATGAAAAATAAATTGAGTAAGAAACTTTTAGTATCTAAAGAAAAGTAACTCTTCTAAGTAAATAACACTTGATAAATTTTATACCAGGATAGCTAGGTGGCACAGTGAATAGGGCACTAAGTTTGGAGTCAGAAAGATTCATCTTCATGAGTTCAAATACAGACTCAGACATTTACTAGCTATGTGACCCTAGACAGGTCACTTAACCCTGTTTGCCTCAGTTCTTCATTTGTAAAATGAGCTGAAGAAGGAAATGGCAAACCACTCCAGTACCCAAGCCAAGAACATCCCAAATGGGGTCACAAAGAGTTTGACAAGACTGAAACAACTGAATAACAACAAATTTTATACAGAATATCACCTGAAGTTATAGATAAATATATCTCCTTTCTAATAAAATATTACTGAGAATGATTTCCCAAAAGGATTGTAGTTCAATTCAGAAGGAGGCAATCATTGTTTAAATTTTCCATTCCCTTCAAAAGCACACTTTACTCGTTAATTACATAGAGACAACCTACAAATAACCAAAACAAAATTTTGTTTTAGAATTCTGTTGATGTGGAATAGCATTAGAAAGAAGTGGTTTGAGTATGTATTGAATTATATGTAAATGTTCTCTTACAGGGATAAAATATTCTAACCTACTTTTAGAGGCTATATAAATGAAGGCATAGATTATATGTTCTTCTAGCTCTGACATAGCATGAATCTCAATGCCCAAAGAGAAAAAAGCAAGACTTACCCATGTTCCCTTTTGATTACTTCTACAACATTCAATAAGTCAAAAACCAGTAACCTGAGATCATCTATCAAGCTTTTCTTCCCATCATCAATTTCTCCTTTTGATTTGTTATTCATTGAATTAACGAAATTTTTTCTAGATGAAGGTGAAGCTGTTGAAGTATACACAGATGTCTGAAAAGGAAAATACAAATTTAGCAAAACTTTATCATGCAACAACTATTTTAAAATCCATGTGGAAAGCAGTAAGCTAATTGTGTAAAGCGGGGTGGGTTGTCTAGAGAAATGATATGAAACTTCTGGGAGTGAAGCCATGAATAGGAAACACTATAGTTGACCTCTCTCAATATTCCCCTCAAAACAACTTTAAAATGAGACCTCAAATTGAATTCTAGAGCAGCAAAGCCAACAAAAGAATGGGGTGACAGATTTTTCTAGACTAAGGTAAGTTATAAGGGCAAAGAGAGAGGTCTGTTACACTGGTATTGGGGATAGCCCAGAACCCATAAGGCTGCAAGATCAGCTCTGGGTCTCAGAGGCAGCATTAGCAACAGCAGTAATTTCAGGAGGTCCCAAGCCAACTGTGATAAGGGGATCAGGTAGTTGGTAAGAAAGAGATTATATGGGATATTTGTGCTAGTTCCAGACACAGGACCAGGGCTGTTTGGCAACTCCATTTTCTATATCAACTTCTGCATCATAGTTCCAACCTAGAGAGGAACACTTTGGGTCACAACGGAGCAGGGGTCCTTGAGGAACAGTATCACTGTAGTCACTAAAGAGTAGTATGGCTTGTGCCTTGCAAGGGATCAGGGGGTGTTCTTGGGTAAGGACCAAAGAGCAGACCAGGAGAGCAATGTTCATATCTCTCCCCAGATCACACCACCTTAAAAGCACTGAAAGCTCTGAAGTCCCCAGAACTAGGTCTGAAAACAGCAGTGTGAAAAAAAAAAAAAAAACTGAAGCTTGGGATAATGCACCTGTACCCTCATCCCAGAAACAGAGTTCAATTTTTTAAAAAAGTTCAAAGTCAAGAAATAGGCTGAAAAAATAAGCAAATAACAACAACAAAAACCTGACCATAAGAAGCTACTATAGTAACAGGAGAGAGCAAGACACAAATTTAGAAGAAGAAAATGATGTCAAAACAGCCATGAGCAACCCCTCCCCAAAAGAAAAAATGTGCATTGGACACAGGCTCAACAAGAATCTCTGGGAAAGTAAAAAATTATTTTCAAAATCAAATCAAATAAACACACATATATCCACATTATAAAATAAACCCACATAAATCAATCAACATTTCTATACATCACCAACAAAAACATGCAAGAAGATATAATAAGAGATACCCCATTTAAAACAGCTATAAAATGTATAAAATACCAGGGAATATAGTTGCCAAGACAAAGCCAGGAAATATGTGAACATAATTACAAAACACTTTTTTATACGAGTAAAGGCATATTTAAATAGTTAGAGAAATAGTAAGTGTTCATGGGTGGGCAGAGCCAATATAATAAAAACAAGAGTTTTACCCAAACTAATCTAGTTATTCAATGCCATCCCAGTTAAACTACCAAATATTATTTTATTGAGCTAGAAAAATAATAATAATTCATTTGGAAAAACAAAAGGTCAAGAATATCAAAGCAAGTAATGAAAAAATGTAAAGGAAGAAGGTTTAGCAGTACCAGATCTTTAACTATATTATTAGCCAGTAATTATCAAAACTATCAGGATACTGGCTAAGAAATAGAAAGGTAGATCAGCAGAATAGAGTAGACATACAATATATGAATGATTATAGTAACCTTGTATTTGGCAAATATAAAATACATATATATATATGTATATATATATATTTATGTATATGCTTATATAAAATATATTTATATAGACAGTTTCTTGGACAAAAGTCTCACATCTCAAACATGCCAAATTTATAAGAACATGATTCATTCATCAATTGAAAAATGGTCAAAGGATATGAATAGGTAGCTTTTTGATAAAAAAAAATCAAAGCTACATAGTCATATAAAAATGTTCTAAATTATTTCTTAGGGAGCTCATTCATGGCTTGTTCAAATTCTTTTTTTGAAAATATGGTTATTTTAAATAATCTATTCCCTCTTCTCTTAATCTGGCAATTTATATTTTTCAAATATTCATACATATCACTTAGATGGTCAGTCTTACTGGCATATCAATGGGTAAAATAGCTCCTAATAATTGCTTCAATTTCTTCTTTATTGGTGGTACATTTGTGCTTTAATTTTGGATTCTGGTAGTCTGTTTTTCTTCTTTCTGTTTTTAATCAAAGTAATCAATGGTTTATCTATTTTGTTGGGGTTTTTCTCATAAAACCAATTTCTGGTTTTATTGATTAGTTTTTTTTTAACTTTCAATTTTATTAATCCCTCTCTTAATTTTCACTATTTCCATTTTGGTGTTTAATTGAGGATTTTAAATGTTATTTTTCTAGTACTAATTTTATTGCATCCCTCAAATTTTGGTATGTTGTCTCATTGCTGTCATTCTCTTTAATGATTATTTATGTGATTTTTTTTCTTTGGCATAGTCATTTTTAGGATGAGATTCATTTCCAATTAATTTTTAATTTATGCTTGCACAGCTTTTTGTTGAATATAATTTTATTGCATTATGCTCTTAAAAGGGTGCATTTAATATTTCTACTTTTCTGCATTTAATTGTGAGTTTTTTATACTATAATGTATGGTCAGTATTTGTGAAGGTGCCTTATGTAACTCAGAAAAAGATATTCTCTTTCTCTTCTATTCTCTGATAAAGGACTCATTTGTCACATATATAGGGAATTGTGCCAAATTTATAAAAATAAGGGTCATTCCTCAATTTATAGATGATTAAAGGGTATGAAGAGGCAGTTTACAGAAGAAAAAAAAATCAAAGCTATCAATAGTCACATGAAAAAATGCTCTATATCAGTTGTTAAGCCATTTCAGTCATACCCAACTCTTTATGACCATATTTTATGGTTTTCTTAACAAAGATACTAGAGTGGTTTGCCATTACCTTCTCCAGCTCATTTTATAGATCAGGAAACTGAAACAAACAGGGTTTGGTGACCTGTCCAAGGTCACACAGCTAGCAAGTGTTTGATGCTGGATTTGACCTCAGGTCTTCCTGATTCCTGGCACATCACTGCCCCATCTAGTTGCCCCAGTAGTACAATACAGGAGTTCGAAAAAGCTCCTGTGATCCGTGTCTACATTAAGGGAAGCACAGTGTCCAAAATGAAAATCTTGCTATAATATGGCTTCATCAGAGCATGTGGAATACATAAGTTTCAGGACTGCTGGCTCTCTTGGTTGATTTCACTTTGGCTTTTTCAATTAAAAGAGAAAGGTTCAATGACTAGTGGTAGAGTTAGATCTGGAAATAACTGTGATGTAGAATCAAAAGACATCTATAAAACATTAATATAAAGGGATGAAAAAGTATATCTAAATATCTGTTTAATAAATTTTCTAGGATAAAATTCCTTGCATACAAGTGAGGATAATATAATTTTAAATGTTATAATTGAGAAGTTAAATATTCTGAGTTATTTCAATGAAAATATATTTTCACAAACGAAGGATATGTATTCTGATTAATAACAGCAACTAGCAAGAATACAGTGTTTTAAGATTTATAAAACATTTTACAAATATCATCTCATTTCAACATTACTATAATCCTGTGAGGTAGGTGCTATTATTAGACCCATTTTACAGAATAGGAAACTGAGGAAGGCAGAGGCTAAATGACTTGTCTAGAGTCACACAGTTAAGAAGTATATGAGGCCAGATTTGAACTCAGATTTTTCTAACTCTAGCTCCAGCACTATATCATTTAACTGTCTCTTAGCTTAAATAAGATGGAGAATAAATGCAGTGATTTTTTTTTTTTTGCTTTATGAAGGGCAGTTGGGGTTAAGTGACTTGTCCAAGGTCACATGGCTAGTTTTGTGTAAAGTATCTGAGGCCAGATTTGAACTCAGGTCCTCCTGACTTCAGGGCCAGTGCTCTATTCACTGTGCCACCTAATCTCCCCAATGTAGTGATTTTGAAGAAGAAATTAAAAAATCATTAAAGGGATTAAAAAGTTGGTTATATGAAGGTTTGGGTTTTTTTGCTTTTTGGAGAGGGGAAGGTAGGGCAATTGGGGTTAAATGACTTGCCCAAGGTCACACAGCTAGTTTGGTGTTAAGTGTCTGAGGTTACAATTGAACTCAGGTCCTCCTGACTCCAGGGCCGGTGCTCTATAAGAAAAGATTTTTTAAGGAAAAAAAGATGTTTTTATAACACTTAAAATAATGCTACTTACAAACAACTTTTTAGTAACATCACTTGTGAAAAACAGGATCTACTCATGCAAATAATCAAAGCAGCAGAGGTCAAAGGGCATTCTTTATATATAGTATAGCTTAGTTCCCATTCTTGCTTTTATCTTTGCAAATTATTCCCTGCTTTTATCTATTTAGATATAGCTAAGTGGCTCAGTGGAGAGAGTGCTGGAACTGGATTTGGAAGGACCTAAGTTCAAATTATAGCCTCTGGGACTTAACTAGCTGAATGACTCTGGGAATGTCATTGAATCTCTGTCTTCCTCAGTTTCCTTTATTTGTAAAATAGGGATATTATCTGTAAGTGCTATATAAATGCCAGCTATTATTATTTAGCAGAATTATTGGAATTCTCAATAATAATAATCAGAATAGTCAGAATGAACAAGTTTTATAATTTCCTTATGTTCTAAAGATTTGAATGTATAAACCTCCATGATTTAGAAAGAGTGCACAAAATATTCACATCAATTAGTGAATAACAACTACATGGTGAGGGCATATACACTTGTAGCAAGACTACTAATGAACACTCTTCTATTTTATCTTTGTAGTATAAACCTAAAGAGGATGAACTGGTTAAATATTTCCTTAAACCTTGAATCATTATGTCCGTTAGTTTACATTTGAAAGTTCATAGATCTCTTCATCCTATACAATGCACTATAATCAATCAAATCATAAACATTTATTAAGCACCTACTATATGCCAGACTACTGTTAGCCAGCTAAGGCAGGAAATGAGGTGGTTGAGGGGAATGATGACAGCCCAAATTCTTGCTTGCCTCCTCAAATCATCATGAGAACCAGAATTCATAGAATGTTTCTGCATGGGTCTGGGTTAAAGTCCCTTGTGTATTAGGTATGAATTATGAACACAGTAGGTCTGGTTTAGAACTCCAGAGAATCGTTGGGCTGGCTGGTAAGTGACCCTGACTTTGAGGGAAAGATGGCATTTTCACACTACATACTATACTGTTTAAGTAATAGACAGAAAATTGCATTTCTCAGCTCAGAGCCTCCTCATTTACAAGTTAGGGAGTTATGATATCACCGAGCAGAGCCTAGCTTGGGCAAGAGTGGGATCAAGAGAAAAATCAACACAGCAAGCTTAGAACAGAACCAATGAATGGCAGAAAAAGAAAAGAAACTCTTGACAATCATTTTGCTGTGGTTTGGCCTTGATCTCTTCCTTCTTTCCTGTGATATTTGGGAGTATCATGGGCCAATATTCCATGAAACAGCACTAGATGGGAGGGATCTTTCTGGGATCTCATGAAATAATATCATTTGGGTAGAAAACACAGACATTTCTGCCCTGGTCCCATCGGTGAGTGCTCCTATATTCTGATCTGTGGATATTGTTATTCAGTCCTTCAGTCACGTATGACTCTTCATGACCCCACATGGGGTTTTCTTGGAAGTGATACTAGAATAGTTTGCCATTTCCTTCTCCAGGATCTGTGGAGAGTCCTAAGATAAAAGCCACAATTTGGTCTGTGACTTGGAGACCCACCCAACAATGTGCCCAGATTGTAGAGGAATGCAGCCAGGTGGAAGAAGGCTCAGAATACCAGTTGATTCATTCATGTCTACCTCAGACTGGTCCAATTGCTTCTTGGGCAGCAGACTGGGTTACATAAGAGTGAGACTGGCTGTCAAAAGGGAAAGAATTCCTTCCAGAATTGTTTAAGTATAAGCTAGGGCTCTCGGAACTAATCCAGCTGTGCTATCCAAAAAGGCACAATTAGGCTGAGGCATATATAATTTGTCCAGTTTGGGCAGACATAATAAATGCCTTTCATAGGTCTGACTGAGGCATGGCCAGCAGGGATGAGGAAATAGAATGGGCAAGTCCTACGAGTGGCCAGAAAGGGGCTAACAGAGTGGTTAGGTAGCTGACAAAGAGTTTCCCCAAACAGAACACTAGAATGTGGGGCTCCAGGTTACTCAAGTCTACCTTTAGGAGTTTGGCTCTACACACTAAATCCAATTTGATGAAAGATCTTCTTTCCTCTGAGTTCAAGAGGGGAGTGGTTTATAACCACCTCAGGCAAATGAATGATTGGGAAATCACTTATTATCTACAAAGCATTGTGCAAAGAACTGGAACACATGGAAGGTAATGCCCCACTGGAACAATAACCAAGAGTGGGTATATCCTCAAAAAAGCAAGCAGACATAAGGAAAGAAGTTTAAGGAGATGAGTGGCAACTGGTTAATATCATTTGCTAGTTATCTCCTAACCAGGGACATGACTATATGAACACCAAAGGTTCACCTAGGCTGAGCTTTCAGGAAACCTCACTGAAGTGAGGGATTCCCATTAATGTCTGAATTATAGAAGGAATGATTGGGCACATAAAGTCATTTTCCTTTTAATGTGAATATTACCATTTGTCCACAGTTATTTTGGGATAGTTGTTCTAGCAAATGGCAGAAACAAAATCACAGTCTAAGAATGGGCCCTGGCACATGATATGCTTCTGGTAGGCATGGTCCTTGTAATAAAATAAGGAAAAGATCTTAACCGTGCCACAATAATATTTTCTACACTTCTGTTTTGGATGTTTTACTGTCTGATATTTATGGTTTTATACTTGGTCAGGTAGATTATATAAGGCATATAATGTATCTGAAAGGAAGTCTAGGGGGTCATAATAATATAGAGGGTGTTCCTAAAGTCTGGACACATAGAAAATGTCGTTAATTATGCATATTTTCAAGAAATGAAATGAATGAAATTTTCAATAACATTTTATTTAATTAGCATAAATTTTAGCCATGACAATTTCATAGGGAATAAAAGCTTTCATTAGCTATTGGGGACTGTTTTTCATATTAATTAGATTAATTTAGTTTAATTAATGAGATTTGCTATGTGTCTTCTATTTCTATGCCTTCCTATGAAATATTATTTATGCTAATTAAATAAAATGTTGCTGAAAATTTTGTTCATTTCATTTCTTGAAAATAGGCATAGTTAATGACATTTCCTGTATGTCCAGACTTTGGAACACCCTGAACATCACTGGTACAGGGTAAAATAGTAGTATTCTTCAGACTTCATCTCATTTACCATGGGATGGGGGGATGGACACAGCAATAATAGGCAGAGTAACTGAATTAATAGGTGTGACCAATAAAAATGTATGAAAGAACCTGTACCATCTTGCATGCATATTCATATATTTTCATATTTGCATATATCTTATTAACTCCTATTTGGCATATTCATAGATACATCAGGTTTTCTTCCTTTATATTGGTGAATTTGTAATAAGTGCCTGAGTACCTTGTCTACTGTTGAATATGTAGGAAATATAACTGTATAATCAAATGTCCCATAGAGTGGGCAATAGTTATTCTGCAGTCTTAGCAGAAATGGCCAGCTCTTGGTTAAATGTGGGCTATGGTATGTTCTGGATTCAGAACAAAAGGGATGTAGGGTGGCAAATTATTTCCTCTGCTTAAATATCAATAAATTATAGCTGGGTAAATTCCCCAAAAGTGAGCTTGTGTCTCACTCGTTTGAACCCCAAAATGAAAGGTGACCTACGCTACAGATATTTTAAAAACAATCTGGTTTCCTGGATGATGGTTTGAGAATGTCAAAGAACCTTTGAGGTGGCATGAAATTTAGAATTAGATCTAAGTCTAATCTCATTTTATAGAGGACAAAATGAGAGAAAAGCACTGATAAAACACTTGATGTGTGCAAAGCATTGATGATACGAAAAGAAAAAGATTCTCTTGCTCTCAAGGAGCTTACATTCTAATACAAAGAGACAATACACATAGGTTTCAAATGAGAAGACCCAGTGGTCCTCAGGGTGCTGCAAGGTAACACATCTTCTTCAGTGTCATTTCCATGAATAAAACTATATCAGTTTCTAATGTTGAACCACTTGACATTTGTGGAGAACTTTTCCAGGTCTTCTGAACTTGCAGCTGCTGAGAAGGGTCAGCAGTTTCCAGACTACATCTCTACAAGGGACGTTTCCCTAGACAATGGTTTCATGGAAGGCTGAAGCAGGGCTGGTGATATTGAGGAAGGGGTGTGTTGGGCTTACCTACCTTACAATGGCAGTTGGTCAGGAGCTGGCATAAGTGGTAGGCCCCTTCTCCATAGGGGTAACTCCCCTGCATGATGGCTGTAGTGGCCAGGCTAGAAGTAGAACCAGTGGTCAAATGTGAGGAGGCAAGATGGCGGAAAGAGTAGTGAATTCAGAATCAAAAGGACTTGGGGTAGGTTAAAGTTCCAGATCTGCTACTAACTACCTATGACCTTGAGCAAATCACCTGATCGAGCTGGATCTATAGTCTATAAATCTAAATGTCTCTATAATATATACCACTAATAAAGATAGCTGTCTTGAGTTGCTATTTATAACATGCTAACTTTTTCTTCTTTCATCCTCACAACAACCTGTGAGGTAAATGCTATTATTTTCCCCATTTTACTAAAGAAAATGAAAGAAAATGAGAGAAATTAAGTGACTTGCCTAATTGTCACAAATAGAATAAAACAGCCTCTGCTCTCAAGAAGCTTGGCAATCTTGGGAGGGGTGGGGAATGGGAGGTGGTGCAACATGTACATATATGTGTATGTATGTTTTATACATACAAAAGTAATACAAGGTAATTTTGAGAGAGAGAACTTTAGCAGCTTAGGGGTGGAATCCAAAAAGGCTTCATGTAGAAAGTGCTATTTTGACCTGAGTTTTGGAGGAAGCCAGGGATTCTAAGAAAGAATATGAGAACATTCCAGGCATGAGGGACACCTTGCACAAAAGAACAAAGACGGAAAATAGAGTATCACATGTGAAGACTAGTAGGACTGTATGGCTAGACCATAAAGGGAATAAGGAAAAGAAACATGTAAGACTGGAAAGAGAGGAATAGGTTGTGAAGAGCTTTCAGTGCCCATTACACGTTACTTTATATTTTATCCTAAAAATAACAAGTAATCATAGAGTTGACTGGCTAAAAGAGGGTGAGATATGCTTAGATTTGCACTTAAGAAAAAAATAACTTTAGTAGCTGTGGGGAAAATGGAGTAGAGAGAGACTTTAGGCAGGGAGACCAAATGGGACATTATTCTAGTAGTCCCAATGAGAGGTGATCTGAATGAAGGTGGTAGCTTTGAGTAGAGAAAGGGATGAATAGAGTATGGATGGTGTACAAGTGTGGATTTGACAAATGACTGGATATAGGAGGTGAGGAATTTAAGATGGCACTGAGAGACTGGAAGAGAATGGAAAAATGGTGGTAAGTCTTGACAGGACTCAGGAAAGTGCAGAAGAGAGTGTGTTTTGGGGGGAAAAGATGAGTGCTTTAGAAATGATGAGCATTGGGATGGCTAGGTGGCACAGTGAATAGAGCACTGGCCCTGGAGTCAGGAGGACCTGAGTTCAAATCCAGCCTCAGACACAATACAAAAACTAGCCGTGTGACCTCGGGCAAGTCATTTAACACCAATTGCCCTCCAAAAAGCAAAATAATAATAATAATAATAATAATAATAATAATGAGCATGCAGCCACTGAGAAGAGGCCATTAAACTTGCATCTAAAAAATTGTTAGTAATTTTCGACAAATTTAACTGAGATTTAAGTGAGAATGGAAGCTAGATTGCAGAGGTTTAGAAGAGAGTTATAGGAAAGGGAATATTCTGCAGAAGGCTTTTTCATAGAAGTTGGCTGAGAAAGGGAAGAGACAGTAATTAGCAGGGATGGTAGGATCTAATGAAGTTTTGTTTGTTAAAGAATGGGGGTGATGTAGGCATGTTTGTAGGCAGCAGGGAAGGAAAGAATCTGAAGGTAGAAATTGAAGATTAGAGAGAATAAGAAAGAGAAGAGATGATAGTGGAGGCAATCTGCTGGAGATGATAGGTGAGGATGGGATTAAGGGAATATGTAGAAAGATTGGTCTTGGTTGAAAAAAAAACTTGAACTAAAAAGGAGGAAATTGTAGGGGGGTGATGTCAAGTGATTTTGAGATAAGGAGAAGGAGCTAAGATACCTAGCAACTAAGGTAAAATCAGAGGTGGGTGTGATATAAACTTCAAGTCTAGCACTCTCTACATCATTTCGCCCCTCTGAGGATGTTCTATTAGGTTCATTTCTCTTTTAAATCTCGATTGTAAGATGTTCTAAAATTAGACTAGAGAGATGATGCAATTTGCTCAAAGTCATCCAGCAGCAGAGTAGAGATTAGAATCTAGATCTCTGGATTCCCACCAGTTGCCTGCTGTGTAGAAACTATCCAATTCTTTCTAAGTCAAAGTTATGTTATCTTTTAATAGTGTTTTTAAATTTAATAGTTTTGAAACAATTGGTTTTTAGACACATGAAAATGCGAATTTCTTTCCTTAATATTTTGTATGTACAAAAAAATGTGGATTTGAAAAAAGCAAGTTTAATTTAGGAGCAGTTTGGTCAGTCAAGGAGATTTAGTGAAGGAATGTGTGTTACATAGTCTCATAGACCAATGGCTTAACATTTTAAACTTTAAATGTTTTCCTAACCACAATTTTCTATGTCCAGTCTTAGGTTCAGTAGGTGTTTGCTACTATGTGGTATAATTTCAGACACTGTAAAATTACTTTTGCAACCCAAAGGAACTACTTCACACAGCTTGCCAATATCTGAAATTCTACAATTAGAATAGGTCAAATCCTTAATCTTGTCATCACCCATAATTTATGTACCACCTCCACATTCAAGAATTTCAAAATACCCTAATCTGACCATAATCAGCCAGTAAGCTTTCCACCTCTTCTTGTCTTCTCTTACCAAAATCTATTCTTTGCCTACACCACAGCCTCCAATCCCTTGATCTGTCAATTCTCTTCCAGGCTCTCTCTCTTTCACTAGCCACATTCTCCTCTTCTTTCCATTGTGACCCCTCCTTGGTAAACCAATTCAACTCTATACTATATACTGTCTTCTTCTTGAGTACCTTAGCCACCTTGTCATTTCACTGATTGTACCCTGCTGCCATCTTAAATTCAACATGTGCAAAAACCAAACTCATTATCTTTTTCCCTTAACTCCTCTGCATCTCTTAACTTCACTATTACTATAGAGGGTAATACCATACTCCCAATCCCTCAGGCCTGCAACCTAGGCGTCATACTTGACAATCAATTCCATCTTTGAAACATTTCTCAAATAGGCTTCTTTCTCTCCACTGGAGCTGTCATAACTCTAATAGAGGTTCCTCATCACCTCATGCCTGGACCACTACAAGTCTACTAGTGGTTTAGCCTTCCTCAAGTCTCTCTCTACTCCAATCTATCCTCTATTTAGCTACCAAAGTGAGTTTTCTAAAGCATGGGTCTGACCATATTACCCCCTTACTCAATAAATTCCAGTGGCTCTCTATCAATCACCACCAAGATAAAAAACTAAATCCTCTATTTAGCATTCAAAGCCCCTCATAACCTAACCTCCTCCAACCTTTTCAGTGTCCTTAGATCACACTCACTACCGTGTATCCCTTCATCCAGTGACACTGGCCTCTTCGGTTGTTTCAAGAACAAGACACTCCATGTCTTGGCCCTGGGCACTTTTTTCTGGCTGTCCCCTATGCATGGAATGCGTCCCTTCCTCATCTCTATCTAATCTATAGGCTCCCTTGACATATGAACAAAAATTCCATCTTCTATAGGAAGCTTTCTCCAACCAATCTTAATTCTAGTGTTTTCCTGCTTGTTTTTCCTATTTATCCTTTATAAAGCTTGTCTGTATATCTGTACTATATATTCTCCATTAGACAGTGAACTCCTAGAGAACAGAGGCTGCCTTTTCTCTTTTTTGTATTCTAGGAGTTTAGCGTGGTGCTTTAGCTTAAACTTTTAATGTTATCTGACTACTGACTCTTAAAATGCAAATATCCCTACAGAGGCTTAATTTAAATATTAAAAGCCTTTTTTTATGCAGAGAATCTATGCTAGACACTAGGGAAAGCAAAGGATTTCGATAAAACATGGTGTTTTAGTTCAGCAGTTGCATGATTATAAATATAACAGTTCTGTAAAACACGTAAAGCAGTTTAGATATCTAGGTACAAAAACTTGGAAATAACCAGAAAAGAGAAATAAAGTCTTTGGTCTGTACATTTATCTCCACTTCTTATGTGGAGATACTTATAGTTCATTACTTTAAGAGGAAATCATACTTATAAATTAATCCACTTGTTTGATAATCCTATTCTAATAATAATAATAATAGTTAGCCTTTATATAGTACCCACTATGTGCTTTCTGGTTTCCAGGTCTGTAACCCTGGAGTTATCCTTGACTACTCCACACATCATATCTGATCAACTGAGTTGTGTCAGTTCTATTTCCTCGATATTTTACATGAATCTCCTTCTCTCCATTCACACAGCCATTACTGAATTCCAGCCATAACCTCTAAACTGGATTCTTGCAATAACTTCTTACTGGTCTCTCATCTCTTATTTCAACTCTTTCCCTCTAATCCATACTCTACACAGACACAAACATAATTCACTTAAAGCACAGATCTGACTATATCACTCCAATTTAATAAACCCAAGGGCTCCCAACTATTCAGAGTAATAAAAACTTCTATTCAGCATCTAAAATCCTTCCCAAGTCCTCTTTAACTTACCTTTCCAGGTTTATTATATATTACTGCACCTTCATCCACTTTTTGGTCCAACCAAGTGGATCTTCTTGTTCTTCATCCGACATCCCATTTTATTTTGCCAGGCTATATCCCATACCTGGAATGCACTCAATTCTTCAGCTCTGCCTCTCAGTAACTGTGGTTTCTATTAAACTTCAACTCAAGCATCATTTTCTACATGAAAACTTTCCTTATCAATTCTATTGTGTGCTTCTCCCCACAAAAAATAAATATGAAAAAAAATTAACTTGTAATTTTGTACATATTTATGAGCATAGTTACTCCAAAAAACCCAAAACAATAAGATTGAACAAAAGAACTGTTCCCTTTTTTGTGTTCCTTGCACCTAGTAATAAACTAATATTTGGATTGATTTTTGTCAAACAGAATTGCAAGGTTTATTGCACTTTGCTCAAAGCAGGCTTTCATGGGAGAAGCCAAAGATCACAAGGGCACAGGATGCCTGAGAGCTTGGGAATATTGCATTGGAAGAGAAAAGAAAAAGGTGAAGAGGCAGTTGAAGACCAGAAAAAATAAATTTCACTTAACACACAATTTTGGCTAAACTATTGGGCACATCCAATAATAATTAATAGCAGCTAACATTTAGAATAAGCACTTATTTCCAGGTACTGTTCCAAGCACTTTATAATCATTTCATTTGATCTTCACAACTCTGGGCAGTAGGTGCTATTACCATCATTTTACAGATAAGGAAACTGAGGCAAACAGAGGCATGGTGACTAGCCTGGAGTCAAAAAGCTGGGAAATGTCTGAGCTAGACTTGAATCCAGAGAGTTCCTAACTGTAGGTCAAGAGCTCTATTCACCACATCACTTATCTACTTTGGTGAAAGTATTTATGGATTAACCCTTGACACTGCAGATAGTGAACTGGCCAGGAACTGAGCTAAACTTCATTTGTCAAATTGTGTAGCACTTTAAAAGAAAATCTGGTGGAAAATGGTTGATAATTAACCTTTTTAAAGTAATTTATTTTCTTTCTTGATTAACCAAGTCCCAACACTGTGAGTGACTACAGAAGCTGTTAAAGGCATGAAATATTGTCTTTTGCTTAAATAAATGAAGAGTTCATACCGTTACAAAACAAACACTTAACATTTTGGTTTAACATAATAGCTGGACACAATGCAAGGTTAGAAGAGAATTCTAAAAGACTCATGATAGAAAGGGATGTCCATATTCAGAGAAAGAACTACAGAGTCTGAATGCATATTGAAGCAAATTTTGCTCTCTCTTTTGTATTTTGTTTCATTCCTTCTTTCTCGTTCACTCCATGGGTTATAATTCTTTACAACTTGACTAATGTTAAATGTGAAGGTATTTGTAGAACATATATCTCATTGCATGCTGCCATGGGGGGCGGGGAAGGGGGAGGAGAGGGAAGGGGAGATGATTGTAAACCAAATGTTGTAAACTAAAAGCAAATAAATTAATAAATAAATAACCCAACATAATACCTGGACAGCATTTCACTGAGTGAAGAGACAACTATCATCATCATCAACATAAAAAAGATTTTAATCATTAAAAAAATTTGCATGAATTGCCTTTTCTTGATTTGGCTGCCAAGTTGATTAAAAGTACCAGGCAGCCCTGCCACTTCTAGGACTATTTAGAGCCCTGCTCCCTTGGGAAACATCTCATGCCCAGGCTTTATGTTCTGGTCTGTCCAACTGTCTCATTCTAGGCTGTAGAGCTCACCTCATACTGACATAGCCTGTCTCCTTTCTGGTGTGCTCTATACTAATTGTGTAACACTTTCAAAGATCCTAAGTGCTTGCTCTAAGATGCCAAAGCCCATTTTTCAAGATTAAATATTATTTTGGTGTGTGTGTGTGTGTGTATTGGAATATCACAATTATAGAATCAAAATTAAAAGTGAGTGAAAAGACAATGTTCAAATGCATAGTGGGTGTACTGAAGCTGCAGCAAATACTACCAATGATGATGGTCATCTAGAAGATGATAATAGATGTTTAGTCCCAAGTGTGGCAGTACCATACATTAAACATTTAAAAATTTGTGGAAAGTTCTTCAGTACATTGGACAGATTCCTCTACAGAGGATTTACAGAAAGTCATGGACAATCAGGTATCAGACAGGACAAAAATACATTGATGGACTATAATCTTCAGGGGTGGAGCACCCACACTAGATCACGGACCAATAGAAGTAGTGTGTGTATAGTTAACTTTATAATACTTAAATCCAAAATTAGGTATAAAGTTGTGAGATACATGTTATGTTCTAATTCAATAATTCAGTTTGCATGGGCATAGATACTGTTTAAAGCTGTATCAGTGCATTGCTGACTATTTCTATTTTTAAACTTTGAACCTCCAAATATTATCTACCATTTAAAGCTAAATATCTAAACCATTTTCTGAAACAAAAGCAAATATAATTGTGTTAACAGAAAATATCTGAACAACAAAGAAACACGCATAGTAACAGTACTTTCATTTATTTGAATTTTTTTTCTTTCCAGGGAAAACATGCGTTTTACACTATCTGTAAACACACTAATATGTTTACACTGATTTATGAACTCAGTACATTTTGAAATGTTGGAATACTCATTAGACCCAATGCAATATGCAACAACAGCAAAAAAGGGAGCAATACATTAGATTAGGACGTTTCATGGTTAAAAATACTCATAGCAGCAGCTTTTGAAAGATGATTTTATTAAATCAAGTCATTGCACTTGGTCATTTTATTGCTACAGCAAAACAAGGCCATTTTATTATTGTTAACACCTTTCATTTCTAATTTTAACTGATTGTCTTATTCTGCTCATCCATTGTAAGTTTTCATGTGGACAAAATGCTTTAAAAACTTGGAGCACATTTCTTTGTGCTATGATCACAGTGAAAAATATAGAAAATAAATTTGTATGACATCAGGCCTACTTTTCTATTTTCATCATTAGAGAAATCTTAATACTTCTAAAGAAAAAAAAATTACAGGCACAACAAATATTTTTAAAATTGGGAGTGTTCATTTTTGATGCCTTCAGGAAAGTAAGTGAATACTGAATCAATGCATTACATTTCAAAAACTGTGGCATACCTGTATATGCGATACATTCTCAGATAATTCATCATTTTAATAGCCACTACAGTTATCACACAGTTGACTCAAAGCTTTGTGCTTATGGGCACATTTAAAAAAAATTAATCAATGCATAAAAATTGCACCCCTTTTCAAAACGTAAACTCCACATTCCTACATACAGTATTTCTACATACAATAACATGATGATAATAGTTCTCACAAAGAGGAATTTCTAGCAATGTCCTGTTACATACCAAAACTGTACTGGTGAATTGTCATACTGAAGGAAGATTTTTCTTCTTTAAATGGAGACAAGTTGAGACCATTTAAGGCAATTGTTTTTCTTTTCCTTATCTATTCAAGAAGGAAGTTAGGGAAAGGGCAGCTAACAGATACCAGGGACTTTCCGATATATTTTTTGCAAATCTCATATTTAAAAAAATTTTGTCGTCCTGATGTGTTATAATCAATATATGAATGTTAACTACTAGCAAACCAAGGAAAGAATATTTAATTTCTCCACTTCTTCCCAAGAAGGAAAAGGAAAAACTTTCTTAAATATACTTTCTAATGAAGATGATTTCTAGAATACAAAGAGCTTAACATCTTCCCCTTTAACACTGTCATCAAAACTGAGGGGGCAGAAGGGGTCTTTGGGGAAAGGGTTTGGGTGCAAAAACAAAACAAAACAAACAAACAAAAACTTCATTTGCTTGGTCATTTTAAAAATGCACATGGAATACTGGTAGCTAATTTTTATTAGTGGTGATTTCATTTGGGACAGAAGTATATGACCTTCATGATGAGGCAACACATACAACCAAAGATCAGCTACCCCAAAAGTAACATTATGTATTATTTCAATATCTATATGAATCAGTATATTGATTATCCTGTATTGAAAAAAAAGTTTCACTTTTACAAAATTAAACTGTAAAGCAAAAAATTGTATTGAGTTTTAATTTGAAATAACAGGAAAAAAATTAAAACATTCTGGCACACACACTGCCACCCCACAACCCTCAAGTCTTGTAATTTCATACACTGGAAATTCACTGACCATTTTCTATAATGGAGCTAAGACCTAAACTATGGCATTGTTTGTTAAAAGGCATTAGTTACCAGTAAAATCCAAAAATCCTAGTCAGGACTAGGTTCATATTTTAAGTTTCTGATATATTATTGAGATATATTTTAAAACTGTGTCAAGGCTGACAAATTTAAAAGGAGCTATTTGCTGACCATGTGATTTATGAAAATGTAACTTTGAAAAGGGGTCTGTCTTATTTGGTTTAATAACAAATGTGACACTATGGCCTGTGAAGTAAAACAGCATTTTTTATAAAGTCAGTATCTACTCAACAGTTCAAAATAACTCCAAAAAGTTTCTTAGTTTAACTAGGTAAATAATATTTCTTAAATTGAATATATTATGAGTTGACTGCTCTGAAAGTATGATCTCATGACAAATTTCCTAAAGATTTGCATTTTGTTTTATTAAGAGTATTTTAAAAGGGGGAGGATTAAGTTACAAGACCATAGGCTACGTAATATTTTAATCTACAAAATAAGCAGAGAAATACAGCAATAAGGCTGGTGTTTGTATGTTAAATGTGCTGCAGTTTCTAGGCACAAAGAATTGAAGGACAGCTTTCTGGCCTCTTAGCTCTGACAGATTTAAGAAAATCTTAATCTTTTAAAAATATACTTAATGATTGAAATATGGTTTAATAAATTCCTTTTATGAACCCTATAGTGCAAGTGGCATGAAATATTTCAGCTATCACATTTATTTTGTTTCATAATCTGCACATGTGATTGATTCATCTGATTTATAGCTAACACATTCCTATTTTGTCACCCAAACAATAAACAGCACTGCAGACATATAGGCACAACAGTGTAATCTTGGGTAGGAAAGCTAAAAATAATATATATATATATATATTTATATATATACACATACAAATATCTTATGTCCCTTTAGCATTATGGGAAATTACTACAAGTTAGTGATTATTAAGCTAATGTGTCCCTCCCATAATCTATTTTACAGGCTACCTGGAGATATATCAACCTATTTATAGTATAGACTTCTTTAAAAATTACATTGTCAGTATTCAATAAAAATCTATTACCAACTTCCTCTCCTTTTTATACAGATTCAGTAGTATTTTCAAGCAAACCAGAAAAAAAAAAAGAGGTTTGCAATTCCAGCACAGTAAGAAATAAGGCCTCTTTTTCATATTGGCAAATAAAATAAAATAAAATACACCATTTTCATTTTTCCCCTTCTGTAAGATATGAAAACTTATGTACTCATTTTTTTCCTATAGCACACCAAAAATCTTTTGTTACTTAGAAGTAAACAAGTCAGTTTTCAGTTCATATTCTCGTTTATGAATCCCTGGCCAAAGAAGAACACTGAGTCTACTTCACACCTCCCTCAAGTAGACAGGACTAGTTTTTTCAGCTTTTCTATTTCCACCTAAAAAGGAAAAACAAAGCATAAGCAACAGTGGCATCTTGGCTATATTAAAGCTTCTCTGTCTTATCCCTAAGTCTTACATCTTGATCTTTTTTACATTTTCAACAATGAAGAAATCAGTACAGATCACAATAGTTATCCAGGTCCCATTATCTTAAAGCACCTGAGATTTCATTCCCATGAATATGATAAGAAATAGACCTTGAGCCAGTGCCATGGTAAGAAGGCATTGAAAACTTGTACAAAGATTTCATACTTACAGAGGGTAAATGTTATCATAGTTCAATAAACAAGGAAGCTAGGTATCAACAGTCAGTCAAGAAGCAATAAAAAAGCTCCTAGTCTGTGTAATTGAATAAGCATGTGATTTTGGATTGATCCCTCACTCTCTTTGAGTTAGCCACTTCCTGCAGAGAGTGGGAGTTGATTAGGGAAGAAAAAAATATTCACCTTGCTTTACTGAGAACCCAGTTGAGATTATATAAATAATTTATAAAGAGCCTGGTTCACACAGTTTCTTGATTCCCTTTCACTTTATGTCATGAAGAGAAGCCAAAGAAGAAGAAAAGTGAAGTGATCTATGGCAGGGGTTTGATAAGATGTGGTGACATCATGAGAAGAGGGCAAGGGTTTTGAGAGGACAGGGTAGAGTTGAGATGGTTAACCAAAGGCTCAAGATAGGGAAGAGAGAAAACAGTGTAGGATGAAGGTCTGGGTAAGAAAAATATAATGGAAGGAATAGTGAAGATGGTAAAGCCATGGTGAAGATGAAGAAGAGAATAAGGGGTTATGGTTGAGGGAAAGGCATAATGATCAAAAGTTATGCTTAGATAAAGGAATTTTAGAACTCATGCAGTTAAAGTAGAACACCTGGGGTTGTGTGACATCCAGATCAAAGTGTAGGATCAACTCTGTGGGAGTAGAATGAGAAACTGGGAAGTTGGTGTATAAGTCACCAGAAAAGAAAAACTATGAATAGGGTACTGCATTTAATGAGGAAAAATGCAAAATGTCCTTTGGGGAATGGGGTGGGGAGTATCAAAGTAAGGTCCAGTGGTTGGCAGATTGGGTGATAAATCTGAATAGTATGAATGGTTTGGATTTTTTTTTTTTTGCTTTTTGGAGGGCAATTGGGGTTAAGTGACTTGCCCAAGGTCACATGGCTAGTTTCTGTGTTAAGTGTCTAAGGCCAGATTTGAACTCAGGTCCTCCTGACTCCAGGGCCAGTGCTCTATTCACTGTGCCACCTAGCCGCCCCTAGAATAGTGTGAATGTTAAAGGAGGAAAGGTTACTTATGTAAGTTGGCAGAGAGAGTCTATAAGTAACACTCAAGTAAAGCGTATTCTGTCTCCCTGGATAATACCAATGAGAGAGGAGGGCATTTGGGTAAAGAAGTGTAACATATACCAGAAAGAAGGGGAGAGAAGTAACGTCTTTAGGAGGTAGCAGAGTCTTGGTGAGTGCCAGAAGAGGATGAAAGGAAATAGGATAACCATTTAAAAAGACATTGAAGGAAGATCTGACAAGTAAATAGAAGACATTTAATTATTTATCTTTACATGCTCTTTCCTCTCATAGGGTTTCCTTTAAAAAAGAAATACATAGCTATTAAGATTCCTAGAAAACATTGTGTATGTGCTGATAGAATGTATTTATGTTATTATATATTACTTTGTATGTAAAGTTAGAAAATCTTAAGGTGGTTTTGAGTTAAAAACATGTAACACCAACTATTAAGGATTACTCTCTGGGGAGAGTCTTTATTATGTGAGGCAAATGATCATACGGACTTTTTGGTTTCAATTTAATTTTAATATTTAGTGTTTTTTTGTCTTTTTATAAAAAGTAATTCACCATTTTATTATTCAGTTATTTTCTTGGCCACTTATTTAATAAATCACCATATTAGCATCAGGTAGGTAGTGCAGTGGATAGAATACCTATCCAGAGAAGAAGACCCAAGCTCAAACTCTACCACAGACAATTGCTGTGGGACTGTGAGCAAATGACTTAAACTCCTGGAACCTCAGTTTCATGATCTGTGAAATGATGATACCAACACCTGTCTTACCAGGCTGTCATAAAGATCAAATGAAATAACATATATAAAGCACTTTGCAAATCTTAAAGCATTATATAAATGTGTGCTATTCAGTATACTTATATTAGTAAGAAATGATCTGTCCTTCATCTGGACATCTATAGCACTATTATTTTACCTAAGGTATTTATCACACTCTTTTATTGAATTATAATCATTTAGATGCATCTTTTTTCACTTATAAAACTAGACACCTTATGAGAATAGGAACCAGGTCTTAGTACTGTGCCCTAAAATCTGCTGAATTGAATTTTTTTTATATCAAAAACTTAAAATTTTTTATGCTCATGATTTTAAAAGTCTCACATTAATCAATAAGAACTAAGGAGATGCCTCTTATATTAAAGATGCAAGTACAAAGAATGGAATAATCTACTCTTGAGGTTTACACTCTACTAAGGAAGAAAACAAGTACCTGTAAGTATATATATAAATTTAAAAAGAATAAAGTATTAGCAGTTGGGGGATCAGGAAAGGATTATATCATTTATTAATATATTTATATTTTCTTTGCAACTGACTTCACCTGAAACATCTGTTCAGTTAAATGAAAAATGGATGTTAAGAAAACTGAATATGAAGCAAGTACCCCAGGACCCCATGAATCTACTAATGCTTTTATTCTACAGTTCATGTTTTTCCATTCTCTCACAAAAAGATTTTAAGCTAAATTAGTTTTTACTTATTTATAAACCCATTCAGCTAAACAAACTTATCAAGCACATACTGTACCCTAAGTGAAACAACAAACAAGATATTTTAGATAAGTCCTAGCGCCTGTTTCTTAAGCAGCTTAGAGTATAGTACATATAGTCTCTATAGATGATAAACAGAAAATTATATGACTAACACAAAACAATACATTGAGTGTATAACAGATAAAACCAAAGGACTATGTGAGATCCATGCTAACATCTGAGTTGGGCTTGAGAGGACAGACAGAAATTTGGGGAGTTTAAGGAAAGTACTTTAGGAAAATGTGAAATTTATGTATGAGATGCCAAACAGTTCAGTTTGGCTAAAGTAGAGAGTATGAGAAGGGATTCATTATTTAAAAAGGCTGGAAAGTTCATTAGACTCCATACTATGGAAGACTATGAATGCTAAGGTAAGTTTCTAGAACTTTATTTGGCAAGCAATAAGGAACCAATGAAAGATTTTTAGCAAAAGAACAATCACCAGATATATATATATGGAAGATTAGTTTAGCAACACTGGGAAGGATAAATTGGATGAGAAGAGAGTGGAGGCAAGAACTATTATTGCAAATCTATTATAATTGTCCATTTTGTAATGAAGAAAAATATGGAAGGACAGCATTTGAAAACATGATGAGATAAATACATAGAAAACACATTTTTTTTCACACACATATTCTGTTTCCTAACTAGGATAAACTCACTGGAGGAAAGGACCAAATTTTTCAAGGAGATTTTTTTTCTTTTCTCTCTTCCCTCTCCCACATGATTTTACTGATAAAGTAGAATGCCAATCAAGAAATTCCCTTCACCACTTCAAATATGCAACTGTTTTCCAATTTATAGTCTTGAGAAATGTCTAGAAGCATTGAGAAATAACTTGTCCAGGATCACAAAGTCAGTAAGTATCAAAGTTGGGGTATACTTACTGAGACTCTCTATCCACTATGCCAACCTGCTTCTACCGCTCTCCCTTTAAAATTTTAAGAACAAAACAAGAACTCCTCTTTTAATAGTATAAAGTACTATATTCTACATAATGTAGATATTCATTATGTTTAACACCCACTAATATTTTCATTTTGAGGTTTTATGATGACAAAATACTGCAGAACTGAATTACCTCTAGGTTACTTCTAATTGCCTTCTCCTCTTCCAATTCTTTTCTTAGTTTTTCCAGTTCCTTCCTAAAAAACAAAAATTAGTTTTTAGAAGCCTAGAAGTGAAAATATCCATGTGCTGATATGAACACATTTTAAATTTCTAGTTCAAATAGTTAAACATCAGCAAAATTAGTACCAAAAATCTAAAATGTGAACAAACTATTTAATAACAGAATTCAATTTTTAAAAAGTTAAAAAAAATTCTTAGGAAGCTTTGAATGAAGTCTATTATACTCCACTAATATGGTCTTCTTGGATTGACCTGCCAGGCTTACTCTATAAATACTAATAGATTTTTTTTTTTTTAAGATGGTTAGGCATTCATTCAAGACCCTTAAGCTTGGATTTTTTTGTTTTGTTTTGTTTTGTTTTTTGGAGGGCAATTGGGGGTTAAGTGACTTGCCCAAGGTCCCACGGCTAGTTTATGTATTAAGTGCCTGAGGCCGAATTTGAACTCAGGTCCTCCTGACTCAGGGCCGGTGCTCTATTCACTGCGCCACCTAGCCAACCCCAATACTAATAGAATTTAATGCAGAGTTTAATAAATCAATCATCAATCCATCTACCATGCTAAGGAAGATTCTTAACTGAGAGTTACTTCTGGAGGTCTAAAAGAAGTACTTCTTTACATCTAATATAAAGTACTTCTTTACATCTAATCATTTTTTTTTTTAAGAAAAAAATACAACTCAAATAAATTTAAAGACAGTACAATAAAAAGGCAAGAACATGTTGCTTGAAATATAATAGTAGATTCAACTAAGCTGCATAAAGGAAAATCTCATACAACTACCAATCCTTACACCTTTAAGGATGCATCCTGCACCTTCCACTCAAGTCTAATACCTCAGTTCAGTGTAGGCTAACACTGGGTTTTTGAAAGCTATGCTATCAGCACATAAACTCTGGCATATTACAACAAGCTGGAAAACTGTTGAAGAATGAATAGTGATGGACCTGGTGCCTGTCTTACCAGGGCCTGACTCACTCAGATGGAAGAGGCTCATCATCAGGTGAAAAATTTTTTCAGTTAAAAAACTGAAAACTTCTCATGAACATCTTTTAAAGTGTTGGGGTTACAAACTCTATTGGTAGAGGAAAACTATACAAACAAATGAAATCATAGATCCTTGAAGTATGATGAATACACGCATATATTGGTTATTCCTGAGATAACAAAAATGGCCTGAATTTATTGATTTAAGGCTGAATATCCTTATCTCGCCTAGGCTGAGAGCTTAGCAAGTCACTCACAGATCTGTCCTTCCTGCTGGTTTGCAAAGAAGCTTTGATCTACTTGGTCTCTAACTTGGGTCCATTTGCTATTCCTAAATAGCCTAGTGAAAGCTGATCCATGGGAGCTTACCATACTGGTACTATATTTACTGCAGACACCTGATTGGCTTTAATCCTTGGGGCAGTTCAGGACTCCTGAACCCAAGAGATCCACCATCCTCAACCTGACCAGGACCAGGACTCCAAGCACATGTCACCAGGACTGGCCAGATTTTATTAAAAATAAGTAATTTGAGAAATCCAAATCTACAGACTAGGCATTCCTAAACCTTTAAAGATTATCATATATTTATATTACTTATTTTTGAAATACTAGGCAAAATCTAAAATTTTTGCCTCAAGAAGTCAAATAAGTTAAAAACATATATACTTTTGCTACCCCTGGTAAGAAATATTTCCTATGAAAATCAGACAGTAAGAAGTAAGCATTTATTAAACTATTATTACATGCTTAGCCCAGTTTACAAATCAGAACTGCGTGGTTTATACTACAAATGTTGTGGCTTTTAAAACATGTTGTTTTTCAACTACACAGTCCTTCTTCCTTCAAGAGTGAGTCAAATAAAAATTGTTAGGAAGAATCAATGTTACCTTTTGAAGTAATTTTTATAAAGTGCACCAGAAGAGACTGCTCTCAATATACCTTATGAAAAGTAATGAGCAAGAAAGTCTAATAAGTACAGGGGTTGCACTATTTGAACTCCAGGGGAAAGTAAGACTTCTAAATCTATAATTAACATTTGCTAAATGTTATAGGGAACACCATCTAAACTTATAGCTATACCTCCTGTCTATAAAAGACTATTGAGAACCATTTTTCCCAAAAGGATTTAGAGCTATCTACAGAAGTAGATAGTATCTATTATTCCCTACAAAAGCACATTTAATCACTGATTCTTTGATAAAGATAACCTGCAGATAACCAAAACAAGTTTTAATTTTAAAATTTTATTGCTATAAAGTAGCATTAGAAAGAAGTGTTTTGAATGTATATATTCTCTTACAAGAATAAAATATCCTCACCTATTTTTAGAGCTTTAGTATGCCGTGAAGTAATACTCAAAGAGAAAAAGCAACACTTACCCATGTTCTTTTTTGATTGCTTCTACAACACACAGTAACTCAACAACCTGTGTTCTGAGGTCATCTAGTATGTTTTTCTTCCCATCATCAATTTCTCCCTTTGTTTTGGAATCTACCGAATTGAGGAAAGTTGTTCTAGGAGATGCAGCTGAAGATGTTGCAGAGTACACAGATGCCTGAAAAGAAAAGAGATATACAGCAAAACTATATTTTATAGTAACTAGCTTAAAAACCATGTAGAGACCAGTAAGCTAATTCTGAAAGGGAGGAGTTGTTTAAAGAAATGATTGGGATCCACAGGGAGCTTATTAATAAAACTAAGATATTAAAAAGCTGTTCACAGATGGAAATAAGATCAAGTAACAAAATGAAGATAAAAATTATATAATGACCTTGTATGAACAGTGATGGGAATGTTAAAGCTCAGAATTCAATTCACCAGACATATTAAGGGCTTACCATACATATTACATTATGTTAAATGTTAGTGATTCTAAGACAGTCTATGCCCTCAGGGAGCTTACTTATTATTGGGATGATAGATATATGAAGCGAAATAAATGCAAAAATATATCACATTATAAAGTAATTTCAAGAGGGAGAAAGGACTAACAACGACTGGGGAAGATCAGGAAAGGTGAATTTAAGAAATCACACTTAAGCTGTCCTTTGAAGGAAGCTAGGGATTCATAGACACAAAAGTGAGAAGAAAGAGAACATTCTAGACTGGAGGGTAAAGGGGGCTGTTGGGAGCCTATGTAAATAAAGACAAGGAAGGAAGAGATGGGATATTGTATGTGGGGAATGCTAAAATTTCAATTTGACTGGAACAAAGAGTATGTTAATAGGAATAATATAAAAGAAAACACAAAGATGGTAGAGGGTTTTAAAGGGAAGGCAGAATGAGCTGAGGCTGGTGAAGATAGTAAGATTTCCTTTGGGGGATGGGGTAGTTGTTTTGTTTTCTTCTGTTTTTAACTATGGAAAAAAATTAACTGTCTAATTTTTAAAAAGGGAGAGGACTGCTGCTGAAGGTGAATGGGAAGAAAAAAGATGATGAAGAGAAGAACTCTAGAAGAGAAGGCTAACCACATTTTCTTTTTTGAAGGGTAGAAGTAGATACCTTGATTTCAGCAAAGCATTGGCTAAGTCAGTCATGATATTTTTACAGATGAGATAGGAAGATATCAGCTAGGAAACAGTACAACTGGATGATTTGGGAAATGGCTGAATGATGGGTTATTACAAAGAACAATTATTACTAGATTCATGTTAACATGGAAAATGGTCTCTAGTGGGAAGTCCTAGTTACCTGTCTTTGGCCTTGTAGAATTTATCATTTTTGTCACTGGCTTGGATAAATTCAAAATAATATATTTATTAAATTTATTTACAGATGTCACCCAGCTAGGAGAGATAGATAACACATTGGATAGAGTCAGTAGAGATGGGATCCAAAAATAACCCAAACGAGAATGTCGAATTGAACCTAATAATACAACATTTAAAGCCTTACAATATGTCAAGCATAGATTTCAAAGAGTCATCTTCACAAATACAAAATAAGGAAGGTATGGCTAGAGAGCTTTTTGGATAGAAAAGATATAAGGGTTTTAGTATAAATAAGGTAAGCTCAATGAGTCAACAATACAACAGGGCAGTTCAAAAAAAGTCCCTGTGATCTGTGGCTACGTTAAGAGAAGAACAGTGCCCAAAATGAAATTCTTGCTATAATATGGCCTCATCAGAGTATATGTGGAATACTGTTAAATTCTGTGTACTAAAATTTAAGACTGTTGGGTCCCTTGGTTGATTTTACCTTGGCTTTTTCTAATAAAAGGGAAGGTTCAATGAGTGGTAGTGGAGTAAAACCTGGAAATGACTGTGATGTAAAATCAGAAGGCATCAATAAAACATTACTACAAAGGAGGAAAAGGAAAATATCTTTGAAAAGTTGGTTAATAAATCTTCTAGGATAAAGTACCTTGCAGATAATTGTAGGATAACAATTTAATATTAATAATTTAATATTATGAGTTATTTCAGTAAAAATATTTTCACAAATGGAAGATTTATATTCTGGCTAATAATATTAGTTAGCATTAACATAATGCTTTAAGGTTCAGTTTAGTTTCTTTTATTTTTTTCCCACTTAACAGTATTTTTTTCCAATTATATATATAGTTTTTCACTTTTGTAAGATTTTGAGTACCAATTTTTTTTTCTTCCTCCTTCCCTCTCCCCTTCCCTTTCCTCAAGATGACAAGCAATCTGATATAGACTATACACATTCAATCATATTAAACATATTTCCACACTATGCTTTAAGGTTTGCAAAGCACTTAAAAATATTATCTCATTTCACCTTTACTACAATCCTAGGATGTAGATGCAATTATCAGACCCATTTTACAGAAAAAGAAACTGAGGCTAAGTGGCTTGTCTAGAGTCACACAGCGGTATGTGTCTGAGGGCAGATTTGAACTTAAATCTTACTAACTCCAGGTCCAGAACTCTTATCACTTAGCTGTCTCTTAATTGGTTATAATCCTTAAGACAAAAAATAAATGGAGTGGTTTTAAAGAAGAAAATAAAAGGTCATTAAAAGGATTTAAAAGCTGATTACATGAAGAAAAGGCTTTTTTAAAAAAGATGTTTTTATAGCACTTAAAATGATTCTCCTTACAAACAACTTTCTAAAGATATAACTATCATGAAAATCTTCAGTAGCATAAGTCAAAGGGCATCAGTATAGCTCAGTCCCCATTCTTGCTTTTCTCTTTGCAAATGATTCCCTGCTATTTAGATACAGCTAAGTGGCTCAGTGGAGAAAGAGCTGGATTGGATATGTAAAGACTTAAGTTCAAATATAGCTTCTGAGACTTACTAGCAGAATAACCCTGGGAATGTCACTGATCTTCTGTCTTCCTCAGTTTCCTTCATTTATAAAATAGGGATAGTAAAAGTACCTACCTCTCCAAGTTATCATGAGAGTCAAATGAGATAATATGCGTAAGCACTCTATAAATACCAGATATTATTACTATTACTATTATTAAGCAGAACATTTCCCCATCAGTATTAGTAAGAGTTTTACAAGTTCCTTGTGTTCTGTATATAAGAATATGTAAACCCCCATGATTTAGAAAGTACTGAAAATATTCATAATATAAATTAGTGAATAGCAATACCATATAATGAAGGCATATACATATGCAGTGTGACTATTAATGAGAATACTATTCTATGTTTGCAAGGCTAATTGGTTAAATATTTCCTTAAGCCTTCAAGTCATTAAGTCAGTTAATTTATATTTAAGCTACTTTACCCTATATAATGCACTACAGGGTAATCAATCAATAAACTGATCAACCATAAAAATTTATTAAGTGCCTACTATGTGTCAGGAACTTGGCTTAGAGGTAGTGATAGAAAAAGAGGCAAAAAGACAATACCCTCAAGGAGCTTACAATCTAATGGAAACAATATGTAAATAAATATATTCAAAGCAAGCTATTTGTAGAATAAATATGCAATAATTAATAGAGGGAAACCACTAGAATTAAAAGGGGTTGTGGAAAGCTTCCAGTAAAAGATGGAATTTTAGCTGGGATGTAAAGAAGTCAGGGAAGTCAGCTGGATTGGAGGAGGGAGAGCATATCAGATATGGGGGGCAGTCAGAGAAAACACCCAGAGCTAAGAAGTAGGGTTTCTTGATCATGAGACAACTAGGAGACCAGAGTCATTGGATCAAAGAGTAGATATGAAGACTGTAAAGGTAGGAGGGGGCTAGATTATGAAGGGCTTTGATTGTCAATGGAAAGTATTTTATAGTTGCTCCTGGAGACAATAGGAGCCACTAAAGTTCACTGAGTCAACACAATCAGACTTGTTTTATAAAAATTCCTTTAAGTCACTGAATGGAGTATGGACTGGAATGTATGGAAAACTTTAGGCAGGGGCTAGCCTACCAGCTGGCTATTGCTATAATCCAGGCAGGAGGTGATAAGTGCCTACACTTGAGTGGTGGCAGTGCCAGAGGAGAGAAGGGACAGTATTCGAGAGGTGTCACTCTTCCATATATGAACTTTATGTTACCTTAATTAGAAAAATCTATATTAATTGGATTAGTTGAATTATATCAGAAATAAAACTTTTTTTAGATTGTCTTGTTTTTTGGGGGAGAGTGAAGAAGAGTGGATGATAGTGAAGAATCCAGGATGACTTCTAGGTTGAGATCCTGAGGGAATGGGTGAATTTTGTTGTCTTCTACAGTAATATTGAAGGTGCGGAAGAGGAGAGAGGTATAGTGGGAAAGATGATGAGTTCTGTTTTGGACATCTTGAGTTTATATATCTACTAGGCATCAAATTCAAGATGTCTGAAAAGCAGCTGAAGATGTGAGACTGGAAGTCACCAGAGTTTGAATCAGAATAGGTAGATCTGAGAACCATTACAGAGAGATGGTAATTAAATCCACAGGAACTAATGAGACTACCAAGTAAAGTAGTATAGAGGGAGAAAAGAGGAGGGGGCCCAGGACAGAACTCTGAGAAACACCTATAATTAGAAGCTGTGATCTGGAAGAGGGTCCAACAAAGACAGAGTATTAGTCAGAGAGGTAGGAAAAATCAGAAGAGAGTGGTGTTCTAAAAACCTAAGGAAGGTAGGGCCACAGAGGCAACAAGGTGCAGGGAATGAAGGGCAAGCCTTGGTATCGGGATAATCTGGTTTCAAGTCCTGTTTCTGATACCTAACAGCTCTGTGACCTTCAACAGTTACTTACAATCTCAATATTCTAGGTAACTTCAAGACTAGAGGCTGCAGTTGTTTCCTAACTTGGAGCCCCCTGCAATACTGCTAAAACCACAAATGGGGACACCTCCAACCAAAGGCAGGATTATAGGGGTATAAAACAGGGGTTACGGAGGAAGATGAGAGGGAATAATTTTCTTTGAAAGGTTAAGGTTCTATTTTTCAGCCTTCAAATTCTATAAATGTCCTGCCTCTTAACCTGCTACCAAATGCCAGAAATTATAATAATGTTGATCTAGCATAATGATTACTTTCAAAAGCAGCTTACCTTTTTAATTTCAGCTGTCTTTAATTTGGCACTTTCTTCCTCACCTTTCTGAAACTTCAAGGTTTTTTCTGGACTTTGAATTGGCTACAAAATTAAAAGAAAACTTGATTATAGAGGCATAAGAGAAGAGAAAAAGACAAGAGGCCCTTGGACAACTCCACCCTTCCCCCAAGATCATTTGTTCTCTTCTACAGTTACAATTCTTGTTTCATTAGTGTTAAATGCATAAAATAAACTAGCTATGCTAAACCAATTACATACCTACCTTGAAGCTAAAAATAAGCTTGTTACTGATGACAATGAGTTTTTCTAATTATACACTTTTAAGCAAATGCGGTGGTGAAGAATATATATATAAACAAGATACCAGACTAAAAATGGATCATGGTGTAGTGGATAGAACAATGGACTAAAAATAGGGAGATGTAGATTTGACTCCAATTTTCAACATTTTCTATATGTCTAATGTTGTGCAAGTCATTTTACTTCTATTACTCTCAGTTTACTTATGAGTAAAATGGGAGTAACAGTTACACCACTTACCTTATAGGTTTGTTTAGTAAAGTGATCTAAAATGTATTAAATGTACTAAAATGTGTAAAGGAGCTATAAAATTGTAAGTTATTATTACATGAGATGAGTAGATTATTTTCAAATGATCATGAGATTTAGAACTAGAAAGAAAAAGCACAGAAATGGCACTTTAACATTAAAGCTACACCCCACATACATATTCTGGAAGTTTTCAGAAATAGTGTGCTTCTCTCTCACTTTGTGAGTAGACTTCTTACTCCTTTTTCCCACCCTGAGACCTTCTGATGTTATAAGAACTGTGGTTATATTCACCTTTAGGTAAGCTTCCCCAACTTTGAGTTAATTCTAGACTAGTGGAAGTGGACTGACAATCATGATGACAATAATGCTACACAAATGCTGCCTTACAAGTCCCTCAGAGCTTATATTTCAATCCTTTCATTCAACTACACAAAGCTGCTGGTTATTTTATCTACCTGCAAAGTCTACCAAGCCTGCATGTATAACTTTTTTTTGTGCTTTTTTTGGGAGGGCAATTGTGGTTAAGTGGCTTGCCCAAAGTCACATGGCTAGTAAGTGTTAAGTGTCTGAGGCTGGATTTGAACTCAGGTCCTCCTGACTCCAGGGCGAGTGTTCTGTTCACTGCACCACCTAGCTACCCCTTATGTATAACTTTTAACATAAAGGAAAAATAGCACGATGGCGATGTGAAAGATGAGAAAAATGAAATAACAACAACATTCATCTATTTGGTGCTATAAGGCTTTAAGGTACCTTGTGCACATGTAATGGGAATGTAAATTTTAAAGATCTTCCCTGCCCCTAGGCTAAAGTGCACCTGGAGCCTGGGGTGGGAGGCTTGTTTTTTCAGTAGATACTTCTTGATTGGCCAGTGGGTCAATAAGGTTGTTACATTCTCTGAGCCAAGAGAAGGCTATATAAGCCCTGATGTGTAGCTTTGTTTTGGGGGGCTCACTTTGAGAAGTGTTCTGTGATTTGATCATATGAGACTCTGGGAAGCCGTTGGTTGTTGAGAGCCTCCCCCCTCGGCTTTGAAAAACCCAGATGTTGATTTGGTATGGATGTAATGGTTGGACAGTTTGGAAATCTGTCTACTTGATCTGTTTCCCTGTCTTGATAATTCTATCTGTATATTCTGAAGTTTGGGGTGCTGACCTTTTTCCCCTGAACTAGGTAAACGATACATATGTTTGACTGATTAAAGTAAGCTTGTTGACCCATTTTGAGTTGCTTTCCTTTATCAAAGCAGATCCAAGAACCTGTATTGGCAGCCACCCTGGGGACACTGGGGTGCTTGCTGCCACAGCACATTATGTTATTTAATCCTCACAATAAACTTGTGAAGGTAAATAGTGCATGCATTATTTCCATTTTTTTAAATAAGGAAACTGAGAAAAAACTAAAAAACCTGGCTACTTATGCCAAGTCATAATTACCTCATAAAATTTATATTCAAATTTAGATATCCTGTCTACAAAACTGATGCTTTAGTTATTATACTGTAACTTATTCTTGCTTTGCTCCTTCAACACACAAGTCTCTGGGTCCCATTGCTCATATGGTTGTAATTGGCTGTGTTTTTTTGAGGGGAGAGAGGGAAAGGGGAAATGCTGAGGGGAAGACTATAGCAGGAGTTCACTCAGATTTCTATTGTCACTTTTACATTCTCTAAGCAATTTGCTGTTTAAACTCAGTAAATAACTCACACTATGACCTCCATTGAAGCGACCAGGTAACCTCCTTCCAGGCATCTTCGGTCTATTTGCAGTAAGATGTAAAAGGTTTTCGGAGGAAGCTATGTCATCAAAATTTACAAAATCTAGGGGATGAAAATAAAAACACAGATCATTTATCTTACTAGACATAAAAGCATATTAGTAAAAAGCAAAAGAAATTTGTTTTCCAAAACTATAAACTAAAAGTATGACATTACATTTAATCATTAACAAAGTTGTACTATATTTTTCATATGCATTTGGAAAACAAAATAATCTCTAAATATAAATTTAATTTCTGATATAATTCAACTAACCCAATAAATATAGAATTTTCTAATTTAGATAATATAAAGTTCATGTACAGAAGTAGTTTTTTAAAAAAGTAGTTTTTAGGAAAAAGAGAACAAGTCATATAAATATGGAACTATAGCTACTTAGAAATAGTAGCATAAAAAATGTGGAACATATTACATCCTAATTTTGTTAATAACAACAACAACAACAAAAGACAAACAAAAGACAAACACAAAACCAAAAATACACGCAAAAAAAATCAGGGGTTATTTTTTAAAGTGAAGCATTAACTACTATGTATCTCAAAACAAAGGAAAATATGGATACAAGAAACTCATTTAAAATACCAGTCATAATTTTATGTTGACACTTACAAATGTAGCTATGTATAACACTGTACTTCGACATAACATTGTTTCTCAATACAAAGGAAAAGCCTAAATTGTTCTGTGTTGTTCTGTTCAGTGTGATACAACTATCGTTACAATTAAGCTCTCAACATAGATTATAAATTAACTAAGCAACTGCAATACTTGCTATACTATTGGATACCCAAGGGTCTGAAATCCCAAGACAAGGAGAATATGGAAAAAGGCAATAGAGAACATCATCGTATCAGTCACCATTATAAGCTAATGAAGCTTTGACCCAGGATATGGACGACTTTACTCATGCCTCATGCTATTGGTAGAAGATCCTGAGGGAACCCTGGGTCATTCAAGTATGGATAACTTTGTATATCCTTCTAGATTTTTCCAACCAGAGTGATCTAGAGCTAAGCTGCAGATAATGCAGTAGACAGCTTTGGGTTCTCTCAGATCTGGATCCATACCCTCTCTCCTTAGCCCCACCCTAAGTCCCAAGTAACATTTACCACAAATCTTGGTAATTTTTCATTAGATGCGTCATTTGTTCTATACATTTAATTTCATTTTTCTAAAGCATTCTAATAATTTATTGCATTTTAACCCAATATCCACGGACCACTCAGGCTCTCACCATTTTGTGTCTGGGAGGGAGAATTTAGAAGGGTTGAGTGGCGCACTATCTAACAATGCCAGTTTTGTACTAACAGTAATACTTTTCATTTGAATAATATTTATCACATTTCCAACTTCATATTCTGATTATTTTATGTTTTCCATCCTGGGTACCTCACTCTGCTATATTAATATTATGAAACAGGCACTTTAATTTTTTTTATATTTTTGTTTTGATTATTTTAATAATTGTCTGCATTCATATGTAAGAAACCATATGCCATAAGACTACATACTGTAAAAAAAAAAAAACACAACCAAACAGCAATTTGTTGGGGGTATTTATCGTCAATTTTTTTTTAAATCTTCAGTCAAGATGAACATATAAACATTTATATTTATAAATTCCATTGCCAAATAGAGATGCTATGTATAAAAAGAAAAGTAATTTCTCTATTTTGAATGTATAAATCTGTTTTTACTACTACTAAACATTTTTTGTTAAGTAAAACCAAGGTAACTACAATCAGTCATTTTGGAGGTATTATTTTTGAATGCATATTTAAGCAACTAAATAGAAAGAAAAAAGAAAAAAATGCTAAAAGATAAAGGAGGGAAAAATGGAAGAACAAACAAAAAATTAGATGAATTTTTAACATTGCACACCATACTCATGAAAAACCATTTTCCACATAACCAACTAACAATAACAATAATACTTGAGCTCTCTCTACAGCTGAACAGTCTTAACTAGCAACTTCCTTATTCTTAGGTTGTTTTTTTTAAGTACACCCTAAACTCATGAGATACTTAATTAGAGCAGACTATCATAATTTAAATCCTTAAACATAACATTTAAATAAAATCCTTTTGAAAAAAAATCCTTCAAAAATATTTAAATCTTTCAATTTTGGTTATGTGTAACAACAGTTTGAATTAGATTGTCCATTAATATAGCTAGTATCAATCATTTAATTACTTTCAAATAACCTAAATTTGTTTGGCTGCTTAGGAAGACAAAGGTAAAAAGTAAATAATAGTACAACAACCAGTGTTTAAGGAACAATGATTAGAAACTTTCTACGATTTCAAGATTGTAAAGATTTATAGATGTCTGAAAATTATTTGATATAATGTTTTTTGTCTACATATAGAAATGCTTCTGAAGAGATTTGGTTTTTTCACAAAAACCAAAAATGTTAGCATAAACATCGATAGACATTAATTTCATAAAAAGACAAGTCTACACATACCTATTTCTATTGAGTACACCATTTTTTTTTAATAGAATAGCATCTTACCAAAATGGAGAAGGGTAGGGTAATTTCCTGACACGTAAGAAGGGAAACATGGCAAACAGGATAGGAAACAAAATCTGGAAAGAAAAGTCAAGGATAGGAATGTCTAGAAAAAAGATTCTGAACCCAAAAATTATTTTACAAAGCAGGAAAAAGAAACATTGGTAGAAGGAACAGCATAGCTTCAATGATTCAGTATATTGATTACATATGGTATTACATATTAGGCTTAAATAAGAACTTTTTTAATTTGAGTTTTATCCTTTTGATTACTAAATAAGCCTGCTTCAATAAACTACAGCTAAAGGTTCAGAAGCATATAAATTTAGATAAAGAATAAAGATGGCCTTAAAACATTGATTTTATTGTTTAAGAATACAATCTGATACAGACAAATGTTTGATGGCTATAATATGCACTGACTGTGAGATTTCACAGTATTAGAAATTTTGTATGACTAATTCTATGTTTCTTTTTTTCTTAAAGGTTGCTGATGTCAAGAGACCTAAAAGCCTGGACAGAAAAATGGATTGTCAGTTATATATTTTCAATGAAATATGCTCATGTCCCATATGATAATCTCAATAATAGAAAATTCACAAAAATAAAGTCAAATGATTAGAAACAGAAACTTTAGTTTTGTTTAACACTTGTTCTGTTTAACACTTTAGTGTTACAATGTCTACTCACATGTACCTGTCATGGTTTAAAGCCTATAAGGTTATATAATGTTCCCTTTCATGTATTTAAAAAAAAAACTTGTATGGTACCTACCATCTTAATAATATGATCATATTGTAAACAAACAAATAAGACTGAACAGGAGATTGATTTATTTTCTTTAATTGACACAGATATACTGTAAACAAAATGCCTGTGTCCATTCAAAGCTATCTTTTAAATTGGAAGACTTTTTCTGAGGGAAAAACCATGAAGTACTGCTGATTATAAAAAAATACATCCAATGCAACCAAAACCAGTATCGTTATTTTTAACTTTTAAGAATTGATATCAGATTTTTCTTCTTATTTTAAAGTAATTGGAAAGCAATACTATTCAATTAAAAATACAACCTCTTAGTAGCATCTGAGCCATGAGATCTCTCTAACAAACTTCCATATATGGCATATTCTATGTGTTTGAAAAGGATGTGGGAACTACATGTTTAAATAGATTTATATGCTGTTAGCAACATATAAAATGGAAATAAATAAGGGAAAGACCTGTGATTTCATCAGTGTGAGGAATTCTAGCTGTGGAAAGCCATCTATGACTGGAAAGTTGACTGGGACACAGGGAATTTCAGTAATCTGCTTACACATATAGCTAGTAATCATCAAACACAGGATGTGAACCCAGATCTTCCTTACTTCAAATCCAGTACACTATATACTAAACCAAGCTGTCTCTATATACTTCATAATACCCTAAGAAAAATACTGTGCTGGGAGTGGGGGGCGGGGAGTGTGGAAGGGGGAAAGTGAGAAAAACTAAGTATGGTATTTTTCCTAGGATGAAATGAAATTTAAAAAAATCATGGAATAGTGGATTATAGTACTCAGCTTAAAAGTCAATGCAACCTGGGTCACTGGTATGCCACTGCACTTTTGCTTGATGACAAACTCCCTAGGATTCTATCTATGAAGTCACAGATTTTCTTTGATAGAGGAGTTCACACACCAGTAGTTTATTATCTGGGAAATCAAAGTATGTGTGCTTGCTATTTACTACAACTTATTTCTATATTTAAATAATGTAATATACATACATGAATGTGGGGTCTGTCTATGCATGAAGTTAAGCGCTAATTCACTTAATTACTATCTGTGCTCATTGCTAAGAAGATGTATTTTATAAAGCAACATTTTTCTAGTTGCTTCACAGCAAATTTCCACATATTAGTTATGAAATTTTCATAGATTTCAAGATTCAGAGTGGTAGGAGACTTAAAAGGCTTTCTAGTCACATGCCCTCATTTTTAAAGATGAGGAAACAAGACTCAGAAAGATTAAATGAAGTGACTAAGTTCAAATATGTAGAAAATGCCAAAACCTGGATTCAAATCCAGATCGTGACTCCAAATCCTGCACCCTTTACATTTCCATGAAGTCAACCAGTATAGCCTATTTCCTAAATTAACAAGTCACCCTGAAAAATTCTCATATCCTTAAATTAAGTGACCTAAAAAAATACAAATAAATTTTTGGTCATGTTTGACCTAGACTATGCTTTTCTTCTTTTGTTTTTTATATTAAACGTTTATATATGACTTTTTTTACATTACAGAAATTTCTCCTAGTATACACACCCCCCTTACCTGTCCAGATAACAAATATTTTTAATAAATGAAAAAAGGAAGCAAAACCAATCACTATATCAAAAGTCTGAAAATATGTACAACGAACTGCACCAGGGAACCTTCCTCTTCTGCAAAGGAGTGGGATAGGGATATCTTCCCATCTCTTCTTTGAATCAAGATTATTCTCTGTAATTTTACAACTTTCATTTTTGATTGTTTTATTTATGGTTGGCTCTGCTAACTTTATTCTGTATCAGTCCATGTTTTTCCACTTTTCTCCATATTCATCATGTTTGTCATTTCTTATGATACAGTAATATTCCACTACAGTCATGTACCACAATTTGTTTAACCATTTCCAAGAGACAGGCATCTACTTTGCTTCAAATTCTTTGCTATCACAAAAAGTGTTGCAATAAGTATGTTGGTATATATGGGGATTTTCTTATCAATAAACTCTGAGGGCTATAAGTCTTGTACTAGAATCTCTGGGTCAAAAGGTATGGATAATTTTAGCATTTGCATGATTCTAAACTGTTTTACAAAATGGTCATACTGATTCACAACTCCATCAACAATATACTATCTTGCCTAATTGTCCTATGATCCCTCCAACCTTAACTATTCCCATTTTTCATCATCTGACAAATATTTTTGACAGAGGTAAAACCTCAGAGTTGTTTTGATCTGCATTTTTCTTATTACTAGTGATCTGGAACATTCTTTCACATAGCTGCTAATAGTACACAATTTCACTTTTAAGAACTCTTTGTTCACATCCTTTGGCCACTTTACTATTGGGGAATGTATCTTTGGTCACTGTTACTTTTTATAATCTTGTATACCAGACTTTTATCTGAGAAATTTGATAAAAATATGTATTTTCCCATACAACTGCTTTCCTTCTTATTCTAGAAGTAATATTTTTTTAAAATATAGAAGCTTTTCAGTTTGATGTAATCAAAGTTGTCTGTCTCTTTAGTTTGGTTAAGAATACATCTTCTATCTACAATTATGATAAATTACATCATTTGTTTCTCTTCTGACTTTTTAATAGTATTATCTTTAATATTAAGGTCACATATCCATTTAGAATTTACTGTGGATATGGCATACTCTCTAGCTTTTTTAGTAGTTTTGAATCAAATAAGGAGTCTTTTTCTTATGTATTTATATTGTCTAGGTTATCAGGTTCCACTGTTTCTGATTCTCCATTTTCTATGCTATTTATTACTGTTTCTGATTCTCTATTTTCTATTCTATTTTTTTTAACCAATACCTTAATAACAAAGCTAGAAGTTTTGAGGTACTATTCTACATCCTTATTAATTGCTTTTTTTTTTTAAAGCAATCGGGGTTAAGCAACTTGCTCAAGGTTACACGGCCAGTTATTTCTGGGTGTGGTACTGAGTATCTGAGCCCGGATTTGATCCAGGTCATCCCGACACTGGAGCCGGTGCTCTTACTCGCTGAGCCACCTGGCCGCCCCTAAACAATTGGGGTTAAGTAACTTGCTCAAGGTTACATGCCCAGGTGTTTCTGGGTGGGTGCTAAGTGTCTGAGCCCGGGATTCGATCTCCAGGTCATCCCAACACTGGAACCAGTGCTCTTACTCGCTGTGCTACCTAGCCACCCCACTTCTTTGCTTTTCTAAATGAATTCTGTAAAGTATTCCATTGTTTGGAAAAACATTAAAATTATAAATCAACTTTGGTCTTACTCCCATTTTTATTATGTAGAAATAGCACAGTAATGTAAAATGAATAAATGAATATTCCTTAAACTATCTGTTGTTATTGTTAGTCGTGTCTGACTCTTTGTGACCCAATTTGGGGTTGTCTTGCAAAGATGCTGGAGTGGTTTGCTATTTCCTTCTCTAGATCATTTTACAGACGAGTAAACTGAGATAAACAGCTTTAAGAGACTTGCCCAGGGTCATACAGCTAGTAAGTGTATTAAGGACACATTTGAACTCAGGAAGAATAACCTTCCTGACTCCAAGTTCAGAATTCTGTGTAGCTGACCATTAGCTATTTAAGTTCTTCTTTATTTTTTCATTAAGGACTTTGTAACTGAATCTATACAGATATATTATTTTGTAGTTCGTCAATTATTTTGTGCATTATGTTATTATCTGCAATGGAATCTCCCTTGGATTTTGCTATTATATAGAAATGCTCTTGATTTTTGTAGGTTTATTTCACAACCTGAAACTGTTGAAGCAACTGTCTTAATTAATATTTTTGTCAAGTCTCTAGGATTTTTTAAGTCAACCATCATATCATCAGCAGATAGGGACAGTTTTATCTTTACTTTACCTTTCACTACACTTTAATTTCTTTCTCTTTGCTAGTACTTCTAGAATTACGTGATGTGTTGAGTTGCATCTTAGCTTTACTTTTACACTTCTGGAAAAGCTTCCAGTATGTATTCATGGCATATGACACTGGTTTTAGGTAGATACTTTTTATGATATATTTCAAAAGGTTCTTCTATGCCCATACTTTGTAGGTTTTTTTTTTTAATTTAACCTTAGCATTATGCTTTGTCAAAGGTTTTCCTGTTTGTGTCAGTTGATCAAGCTAATAATCATGTGAATTTATAAGTTTTTGCTTTTTAGTATGATTCATTATACTGATTGTTTTATAAATGCTGAACCATCTTACATGCCTGGTATAAATCCAACTTAGTCATAATGAACAAATTCTTAAACATATTGCTTTGGATGTAGTCTGTTTGATAGACATTTATTTAACATTTTTAACTGATATTTCTTAGTGATACTGGTCTATATTTCTAATACTATTAGTTATCCTGGCTTAGGTATGAAGACTATATCTAGTTTAGGTATGAGGACTATGTCTGTCTCATAAAATATGTCCAACATGGTGCTTTCTCAAATGTTGAGAACAATTTGTGTACTGGCAGTGATTATTTTTTAAAATTTGAAACATTTCTCTCATGAATCCAGCAGAAGTTTCTTGTTTTTGTGGCTTGGTTTTGTTGGGGGGAGGGGGGAAGAAGGGGATAGGTAGAAAGAAAGGGGGTGATGGAAGTGAAATAGGAAAGTTCCCTTACAATTACTTCTAGTTCTTCTTCCAAGACTAG
The DNA here is from genome assembly GCF_028583685.1 of Petaurus breviceps papuanus. NCBI lineage: Eukaryota > Metazoa > Chordata > Mammalia > Diprotodontia > Petauridae > Petaurus > Petaurus breviceps. The sequence goes on from NW_027187316.1 coordinate 2,529,219, forward strand.
ATTTAGATTTCTATTTGGTCTTTGGTTATTTTTACATTTGTAAAGGAATTTATCTTTTTTAAAAGTCAAAGATAAAGGGTTTTTTTTCCTATTACTAGTTTGGTTCATGTGATATTAAGTATATGTTTTACTTCAACTATAAATTTTTCAAAAACAAACTATACTATATAACAAATTAATATAAAAAAAAGGTATAAAGATAAAAATGTAAAGACAAAAGATGCCTGAAAACCTAGGTCATTTTAAGAGACAGAAATAGAGACAGAGAGGAAAATGAATTACTGCCTTGAGAAACATGATCACATTCTCAACAGAGAGGTAATGGAATTAAAAAGGAAAGGCATTGTAGGTTAAGTATACTGTGAAATATCTTGGTAGAATTAATCAGGAAATCTTACATGGTCCCTGAACACTTTCTTTTTTTTTTTTTTTTTGGAGGGGGGGAACGGTAGGGCAATTGGGGTTAAGTGACTTGTCCAAGGTCACATGGCTAGTTTTTGTGTAAAGTGTCTGAGGCTGGATTTGAACTCACGGTCCTCCTGACTCCAGGGCTGGTGCTCTATTCACTGTGCCACCTAGCTGCCCCAAAATTTATTGTTACATATTTTTTTGGGGGGAGGGGAGGGCTATTGGGGTTAAGTAACTTGCCCAAAGTCACATGGCTAGTAAGTATGTCAAGTGTCTGAGGCCAGATTTGAACTCAGTTCCTCCTGACTCCAGGGCCGGTGCTCTATTCAGTGTGCCACCTAGCCGCCCATCCCTGAACACTTTCCCCAAACAAGTGTCATCAGAATTTAAGAAGAGTACTAGAAAAAAAATTTTTTAATTAGAAATAAGGACACACAACAAAGACTCTATTAATGTACTTCCAGGAAGCAGAACCAAACAAAATCCCCTAATCTATTACCTACTTCCTTGGCTTTTAAAATCAAATTCTGGCTTTGGTACAAAAACTCTAAAAGTGAATTTTTCAATGCATTTAAAAATTATAAATGATTAAGGTTTACTTACATAAAAGAACATAAAAGCTAAGGTAAAAATATTTATAAAGAGAAAAAAATGAAAGCAGTTTCTTTCATTTAAATCAACAGCTAGTAGGCAAGGAAATTCTTTTGTTAGAAAAATATCCCAAGTTTCAGTCTCTAAAATCTGGGTGTTCTAGGTAATTCTCGAAAGATTATAAATAGCAGAGACCAAGCCAGCCAATCTTCACTAGTAGATGCATCTTCCTTATTCAAGGTCCCTACATTAGCAAAATCATGTCTAGTCTTTATTCTTAATATGTCTTGCCCAGTTCTTGGTGGGAAAGATTCAAACATGGGAATATTCAACAGTGTCAACCATTTAATATATGGTAGGGTTTAGTTACTAAAAGAAAGGGACCAGGTTACTGCTTGAGAACAGTCAAAAAGAAATGATGAGAGAAAGCATGGTATCAACTTAAAAAGGAAAAATAAACTGTAAAGATTCCTAAACCAAACAGTAATATATCATGATAGTTTTTAAAAAGTATAGTACTAAGACCAGTAAATATAAAGGCTGGTAAAGCAGTAGTGGGAAGGCACTGAGTTGGATGTAGGCTATTTTAAACTACTATTTTATGGCACTGGTTAAGTCACTAAATCAACCTGTACCTTTGCTGTCTTATGTGAAAAATGAAAGCATCATCACTTTAGACTGTAATGAAGAAAAAAGTGTATTATCTATAAATGTATTTTTTGTAACATAAAAGTACAAAGGGCTATGAAAAGTGGCAGTAATTATATTACTGATGGAATTATAAAATAATCTTCACAAGATACTGTAATACTAGTGAAATATAAATCCCAGAGTTCACTTTTAAATTCTGCACCTCTCAACTACACAGGAATGGGAGGGAGTGGGAAAAGGTAGAGAGCATAATCACAAAGATCTGTGTCTAACATAAATAAACAGATGAATATAAGCCAGCTTATGATAAAAAGTTATGAAAGATTATTCAAATAAATAAAAAGTCTTTATATAGTCTATTTAATCAAAGATAAGAGTACAAAAAAGAAACTATCTCAAAACAAAGCAGGGAGGAATCAAAGTAGTATTTCTTAAACCTAATAATGTTGTTTTAGCACTGAAAGAAATAATAAAAGCTGTGGAATTTCTGTGGATGAATTTAAAAACTTTAAATATATATATATATATATATATATATATATACACACAAAAAATAAAGAAATTTAAAAATAGAATTTTTGAGTGGTTTAAGGGAGATGTTCTCTCAAAATCCCTTGCAGCCTTGTGATTAATTAGAAACACAGTATATCATCTAAAATCATCTAAATCAATAATCTGCAGTTTAGTTTTGCTTTTTCAGACTACATATAATATGAATAGATTTAAAGACTTCATTCCACTTTATTTTTTTACACTAAAATCACAGGCAAAGATCTACATGTCAGAAGTTTAATGATAAATACATTCACAGATTTTAAAACAGATTATTCTATTTGTTAACTTACCTATCTCTTTAGAGCTCCTTATCACAAATGAATCTAGGTCTACTGATTTTGGTCTAGGAGGTACTTGTTCAGAATCTAACTTTGGTTTCAATACTGGCTCATTTTCTGTCTTTGATAGGAAGGTAGGAACTTCCCCATTGACCCTAAAATGAAGAATCAAAGAGACAGAATGATCATTTAACAAGTACAAAATAAAAAATTAAAATAAACTAACATTATTTTCATAAAGTTAATATAAACCTTTAAAAGGTTAATGATATTAAATGAATGTGTAATAATTTGTTTCTTTGGATGCCTAAGTTTAAAAATAATATAAAAAAATTTAAAGATATTGGCAACTTATAAAAATAAAAACATTTAATTTTATTTTTTCTATTCTACAAAACTAACAAGTATCAATCTAGTAAATAATATCACAAAAGCAATAATATTTCCATTATAATTTGGGAGACAGGCACAGTAAGATTAGCATTTTGTCAAGAATAAACAGAAAACAAGATCAGTGGGATTACTTTAAAAAAATATTATAAATTCTCAGTAATATCATTAATTCTGGACAGCAAAAAAATCAACATAAAAGGAAGTGACTTACTTAGAGATAGGAGGTGGTGGTGGAACTGGTTTTTCCGGTCGCTTTGGATATATCATCCCTGAGGATCTTAATAAATTGTTGGCTTTGTTAGGAGGAGTTGGTTTCTTGGGTGGTACCTGGGGAGCTGCTGGCTTTGAAGGTTTCTGTTCCAAAGTTGACTTTTCATCTACACGCAAAAAAATTTTTTTTTAAAGAAAGTAAGCATACACAAAACTATTTAGGTTTTGAGAACAAGAGAAACAGAGAGAGAGAGAGAGAGAGAGAGAGAGAGAGAGAGAGAGAGAGAGACAGAGTGCAAGTGGACATGTGTGAGCATGTTTATGTCATTGATCCTATTCAAAGTTAAAGACAAACAGATGCTTATCTATATATCTACTTAATTATCTGAATGACTGTGTGCATATATACACATACATATAACTTATGTGATATAAAAATTATACACAATTTATATATTTTATACATACACACATCTACATATACACACACATACATATATACACAAACATACATATACACAAAGACTATTTTTGGGGGGCCAATAGTTCAAATTCTTTAGATGGATCATGAATTTAATTTAGGAGGCTCTGTAATGTCTTAGTGTTTAATATTATGTTATTATCAAAATGTTTTCGTCAGCTAAGAGGAATATCTGGAAAACCTCATCTTATCTTCCTTTATGTGCCATTATCTTCAATTAGAATGCAAGCTCCCACCCACTAAAAACTAGTTATTTGTATCCCCAGAACTTAAACTTGGCACATTATAAATGATTTCTCAAACATTCATTCAATGATAGGGAATCCCTCTTTAGCCTGGATTCGGTGTTGGATCTCCTTCATCACAGTGATGAGTACCTTTATAAAATATGTCCCTTTTTTAAAATGCTTTACTTGATATGAATGACCAGAGCATTATCAAATTAAGAGCTCTCTTGTTCTCCCCTTCCTTTGTAAGAAATCTAGCATAATTCTGACATACGTGAGGGAGAAAACTTGGTGAAGTATTAGTAATCTTTAAGGTGATATCTTGCTTTGCTGAGTCAAATGTTTTTTAAGAGTTAAAAAAAACAATAAACAGAGAGGGAGTCTTGTATTCTCAACATCTTCTACTCAAATGGGATGATAAATGTTAACAAAGATGTCCTTAATATAGGTACAGATGATTCTCATTAAAAAAATTCATATAGGTAGCGAAAGAAACATACTAATCACTAGTCACCAATTTTTTTCTTTCAAACTTTTGGGAGATAATATAGCAAGTCCAATACTTTACCATGTCTCTGGTATTATCCTCTGATACCCTAAAATCAAACCCTTATTGTGCTCAAAATTACTACCTCCAGCATAGACTTCTGCATATGCTTGATCTAGCCTAAGCATCTTTTCCCATCTTCATTTATTTTCAATATCATTTCTATTTCCTCAAGTTGTAAAAGCAGGCCTCTTAGGAGTTCAAATGCAATGACTCCACTGTACTTGACTATGAAAAGAGCTTGCTTTACAAGTTTCATATAATTTATTCCTCTTGTCCATTTGTTGTCCTCCTTCCACTTTCAGTGAATAACTTTGCTTAGTTGGATCTCTTACCAGACTTTTTTTAAACATGTCTTCTTTCCATTACATTTTGATCTTTTAGGACATAACATTGCTCACAATTTTCTGCCATCTTTATTTGTAAAATTTTGTAGCTAAGTTTTTATCCTAAACCTGTATTATTCTTAGCTACCACAGCAGATCAAGTATTTGCTGAATAAGGTGTTTTGGGGCTGTTTCAGTTTCCTCATTAAAACAACTGATTAAGGAGTGGCTAGGTGGAGCAGTGAATAGAGCACTGGCCCTGGAGTCAGGAGGACCTGAGTTCAAATTCGGCCTCAGACACTTAACACAAAACTAGCCATGTGACCGTAGGCAAGTCATTTAACCCCAACTGCCCTGCCTTCCTTCCTCCCTCCAAAATGCAAGATCCCCCCCCCAAAAAAACCCCAAAACAACAAAAACAATCCAATTGATTTATCTGTAAGAAATTTGTATATGGTGTTCATGTTCTTTCCTCCATTTGTTTCCCATTTGTCAACGTTAGTAACTTAAATATGTCAGTTTGAACTTCTAGTTTTCTATCAAATTTGATCTTTATTCTAATAAAACTATGGTGCCTGATTATAGACAACTGATGGAGGAACGAATCAAAATAATTAAATAACAAGCATTTTTCATGTTTCAATTATTACAAGTCATTTCAGTATAATACTACAAATTTACAAAGCACTTTTCAACTATGCATTCTAATTTTAAAAAATAAATCAAACAGAGATTTAAATTGTAGCAAAATTATAGTGCTCCAGACTTATGTTCCCTTTAAAAATTTAGCTATGTAACATTTTTTTTTGTCATCTGCAGGTAAAAAAATCATGTTAAATGAATATGAATCAAATATCTAATCCCTATTGTGAAGTGTTAACTTCATTCCTGAAACAAATATATGTCCATGTGATTAAAATCTTAACTTATTTTACAGCTCTAGAAACACTAGAGGTAGCATGATGTACTAGGATAGTAAACCTTGAAACTAGTAAAAATAGGATTCAAGTTCCACTTGTGACACCTACCAATTGAATGATATTGGTCAAAGTTACTAAACTGCTGGGTGGACTAAGAGAGAGCTAGTAGCTCTAAGTTTATAAGTTGCAAATCTCTTTAGTGGCTGTACAGAGAATGGATCAGTGTTGGGACAGATTTGAGGCAGGAAATATATAATTTACTAAACTATGCAAGAGGTGATCACAACCATAGTGGTAGCTGCATGATTGGCTAAATAGAAACATACAGTAAATATTGCAAAGATAGAAATACCTACAAGTCCTTTGGTAACTGGATATGAGGAGTGAGAATAAGAAGTTTGGAATGATGCCAAGGTTGTGATTCTCAGTTACCAGAAAGAAAGTGGTGCCTTTAAAAATAACAGGGAAGTGTAAAAGAAGGGTAGGTTTTAAGAAATGAGGACAATTGTTTTGAACAGGATGGATTTGAGATGACTATAGGATATAGAGTGTGAAATGTACATTAGTCAGTATATGCAAAAGGGTAACGACCTCTTGGTAACTAGAGCTGACCCATGATAAGGATCAGTGAGTGTGCAGGAAATATCAACATCTATGCTGTGACCCCGATGTTTCATATAAACCAGATGATCAGGTAGAAACATTTGGTCCTTTGCAAACTGGGGAGGCAAAGACAAGGAATTGTGGTCATTGTCTTCCATATTCACTTAAGCCTTATATTCAGGAGGCCATATAGGACCGGAGGGAGGGGAAGGCAGGGAGCTATTTCTGCTTTTTTTTTTCCCTTTGACCTATACCAATTTGTCTCTAGTGCCGCCTATACTTGTTTTGTTGTATTTTGTCTTGATGTCCTTCTGTTTTGGTTTTTCTTTTCTACCTCCAATGTTTCCTAGTCCAGACTTTTTGCTTGCCCAGTAAAGGTCCTAAGGACATTTAAGAAGGGGAAAATCTCCTAGGAAACTTTTATGACCTATCACCAAGGGGTGGGATATGATAAGAGGTGTACATCTGCTTCAGGTAGGCTAGGATAGCTTTTCCCTAAAAAAATCAAGAAAGCCGGGGCGGCCAGGTAGCACAGCGAGTAAGAGCACCGGCTCCAGTGTTGAGAAGACCTGGAGATCGAATCCTGGGCTCAGACACTTAGCACCCACCCAGAAACACCTGACCGTGTAACCTTGAGCAAGTTACTTAACCCCAATTGCTTAGGGGCGGCCAAGTGGCTCAGCGAGTAAGAGCACCGGCTCCAGTGTCGGGATGACCTGGATCAAATCCGGGCTCAGATACTCAGCACCACACCCAGAAATAACTGGCCGTGTAACCTTGAGCAAGTTACTTAACCCCGATTGCTTAAAGAAAAAAAAAATCAAGAAAGCCATCCTAGAGACACAGGTCCATGGAAATAAGGTTGAACTACTGATGCAGGCTCCCTGTTGCCTAAGGTCATAAAGAGATGACACACTTTAGAAGTGATGAACTCCTTCCTGTCATGCCGCAATACACCCTTCTAATCTCACTTATCTCCTTATGACAAGGGAAGCTGTGTCACCCTAAACTAATGCTGTATCTTTGCTGAATATCTTTTCCATGCTATCCTTAAGAAAATCCCTTTTTAAAAAAATATTATATGGCCTAGGAATATCTCACTTTGCTCCAATTATGAGCCTAGAACACTGGACTGGCTAACTTAAATGAAACTTAGTCCAGAGAAACAAAGAAGAGAGTAGAGTAAAAATAAAAGAGGGTGCCAGACAGAGGCATGGCAGATATCCAGTTTAGTGGACATGACATGGATAAAGATCCAGCAAAGGAGAAAGAGAGGAATAATTAGGTAGGAAAATCAAGAAAGAAGATTACAGGGGCTAGGTGGCACAGTGAACAGAGCACCGGCCCTGGAGTCAGGAGGACCTGAGTTCAAATTCGGCCTCAGACACTTACACAAAAACTAGCTGTATGACCTTGGGCAAGTCATTTAACTCCAACTGCCCTCCAAAAAGAAGAGCATGATAAAAAATAAAGAGAGGAGATAACATTCAAAAGGAGAAGCCAAGAAGGAGGATGACTGGAAAAAGGCCATTGCATTTGGCCGCGGGAGACCTGTAGTAGCTTTTGAGGAAGTACTTCTAGATGAATAACATCAGGGTCAAACAGACCGTAGACGATTTAAAAGAAAGTTAGAATAGAATTTTAAGTAAGAAGGGGAGGAGAGATAGAGGATGACAATGACTGGGACAGTAAGATCTAATGAGGGCTTTTTTAAGGAATGGAGGAAAATCGAGTATGTCGCAGGCAACAAGGAAAATAACCAGAACATAAGGAAATGCTGAACACTGGATACTGGGTAGAAGTGACAGGGTGTGCAATCTCCTGAAAAAGACAGGAAGGGATGGGATCAAGGGCAGATGTAGAGAGGCTGGCTTAACAAGGGTCATCTCTTCATCAGAGATTAAGGTAAGGAAGAAAGAGAGAAAATTATTCCAATGAGAAGAGAGGGAGAAAGAAGGAATTCAGGGTGAATGGCTTCAATTTTTTCAGTGAAGTATTACAAAATACCGTCTGAGAGAGTAGGAATGGAAAGGGTATGCTGTGAGAGGCATAAGTAAAGAAGGTTTGATAACTGCTTTGGTGCATAGAACAGGGATGCAATTGGGGAGCAGAAGAATTATCCTGTTTAAGGCAGGGCCCAGCTGAGATTAAGTAGCATAATTTTGTAGTGGACTCAGGCAGCCCAGATTTGTGACTTCTTCCAGTTCCTTCAACAACATTCAAATAGGAGCAAAGAAGACAAAGAAATCCAGAGTAAGGGTTTGGACATGACAACAAGGGATCCAAGAGTAAAGGATAGATAGTATAGTGCTGAACTGGTTCACCAAAAGGTCAAAATTGGGAATTGAAGGGAATATAGTCAAAGCAAGGGTGATGGCCCAGGAAAGCCAATGAAGGGTTGAAAAATTGTAGATCACAGTGAAGATGAATAATAATAAATTCAGGAGTACTAAGGCATAGGGAGAGATGAAAAGATGGCCAGAAAAAAAGAATTTCAGAGTTTTTAACATGGAAGTGAATACCTGTAGTTGACAGCAAGATAAAAGGAACATAGCTATCCCTATAAGGAGAATAGAGAAGTAGATCATGAGACCTGAGCAGACTAAGAAACTGGAAAGTTATAGCTTGAGGAAACATTAATATGTATAATGAAGTTGCCTAATATGAAGAGAGGAGTTTTCACGTATAAGGGAGACTGTGAGACAAGCACTGAACACACTGAGAAAGGAGGAATATCCCGGGGATGGATATACACCAGCTCTGAGTATATAGACTGCGTCCTGCTGAATAATGGCAATAGTGGGAGCATCCAGGAAATGGCAATAGGAAGAAAGGAGTATTACAACTTACCCAGAGGACCAGAGATTTAGGGTGTTATGAGAGAAGATATGAACAGTAACAGAAAACACAGTGAGGGATATAGTGTCATCCACGGGGAGCCAAGTCTCAGTGAGTGCCAGAAGAAGGAAGACCAAGAAAGGAAGAGGTCCTTAAAGAACAAGAAGTTTATTAATTGTAGAGTAAGAGCTCCAGAGAACACACTGCAATAGGGAGACTGATATGGAATGTGACAATAACTCGGAAGATCAGGGTGGGTATTCGCATTAAAATGGATGGGACTGAGAGAGCCAACAGCTGGGCTTGGGAAATGAGGTTTTTTTTCTTCAACAATCAGAGATCTGAAAGCACAAAGGCAAGAAGAATAAAAGGAATATGCTGATCACTAGGCAGAGTATTACTGGATAGCAGGATGATGAAGGCAAGTAACACAGGTGATAACAGAAGCTTAAGTCTTCTGGCTAATTTTTTTTCTATAATAATCACCGAAAAAAGAGATTCTACCAAATCATAGGAGGTGTCGCAACTAGATCAGTGTTCTATTCTCTTAAACTAATTTAAGCTTTCCCAATCATCATAAAAATTCCCATGCCAATTTTGCCAAAAGCAAACAAACAAAACCTTACCCTTTTCTTCAAGCCTAGAAGAAAAATACTTCTTCTCTAAAATTGTAGCCTCAGGCTTGGGAGCTAAAAGAAAAAACAAAAGCACCAGACATTTCATTGGCTTTTTGTAACTGTGAAATGTAATAATTCTTTCTATACTTTATGACAAAAAATAAAACTTGAACTTTTAAGTAACTAAGGATAGATGGATGGCATAAGGGAATATCACTAGACCAACAAGCCAGAATGCTTGGGTTCTATCTAGTATTGGCTCTTATTTCACATGTCACTTTTCCTCTCTGGGTCTTAGTTTCCTAATCCATACAATAAAATCAGACTAGCTGATCACTAAACCCTCTTTCAGTTTTTTAGCATTATGTTTCCTTGAAAGTGATTTGGAATTCAAAACCTGTTCTTTAAAATTGAGTTTTACTATTCATATATATTACTAACGATTTATGTAAAGAGAATGTAAGGAATGATATTTCTTAACAGTAAATCCCATCAGGAAATAAATTATACACAACAATTCAAAGAAACATTCATTTGAAGTCAGAACTTAACTAATCAGGGCACACAAGAACCTTCTGAAGAGTTCAACCTTTATGCAACTCAGTTTTTATAACTGTAAATTAATGGTTTAACTTTGATCTCATTAAGTCTTGCTATTATGGAATATGGTATTCCGGAGGTCAGAGGAGCTGGGATTAAAACCAAAAGTCACCTAACCCAGCAAAACTGAGTATCATGTTTCAGGGGAAAATATAGTAATTCAGTGGAATAGAGGACTTTCAAGCATTCTTGCTGAAAAAACCAGAGTTGAATAGAAAATCTGACATTCAGATACAAGAAGCAAGAGAAGCATGAGAAGGTAAAAAGGGAAAAGAAATCATAAGGAACTTATCAAAGTTAAATCAAATTAACATTCCTACATGGAAAACCAATAATTGTAACTTATGAAACTTTTCTCAGTAGTTGAAGGGATTAGAAATATATATATATGTCTGTATATATGTATATATATATATATATATATATATGTGTGTGTGTGTGTGTGTATGTCTATATATGAGGGTATATGGGCATATGAATACATATGTGAATGTGTGTATATGTTTACAGGTATACATAGATAGAGGGCACAGGACCAATTTAACAGGAAGGGATGATACTTAAAAGGTGAAATTAAGAGGTGAGAGGAATATAGTGAGAGGAGATAGAGAGAGACAGATTGGGGTGTTTACCCCAATTATCCCAATATCTCATACAGAAGAGGCAAGGGAAAATGGTTAGAGTGGAGGGGAAGAATAGGAAGGCAAAAGGGAATGGGTCAACCTTATTCCCATTGAATTTGGCTTGAGGAGGGAGTGAAATACACACTAAATAGGGTATCTCACCCTCCAGGAGAATAGGAGGGGGAAGGGGATGAGAGGGGGCATGATGGAAAGGAGGGCAGGCTGG
>NW_027187316.1:2540412-2557463 GCF_028583685.1 Petaurus breviceps papuanus
GGAAAGGGGGGCAGGCTGGGGGGGGAGGGAAGTTGGAAGCACCCACTTTTGAAAAGGGACGGGATCAAAGTAGAGAATAGAACAAGTGGGAGGTGGGATAGGAGGGAGGGAAATATAGTCAGTCTTTTACAATATATCTACTATGTTATTGTTTTGCATTAGCCACACATGTACAACCTATACTGAACTGCTTATCTTCCCAGTAAGGGTGAGTGACAAGGAAGGAAGGGAATGAATCTCGAATTGAAAGTTTTAAAATCAAATATTCAAATATATATATATATATATATATATATATGTGTGTGTGTGTGTGTGTGTGTGTGTGTGTGTGTGTGCGTATAGATATATATACATATATATCTACATACACACACTATTATTAATACCATCTTACATATAATTGGGAAATAAGATATACAGGCACTGAGGAATAGAGATCCACTGGAAAAGTAGAAAGGCATATGGGAGAAAATATGGGAGAGAGCAGATTGGAGGAGGGGATATCCTGTAGGACTGCTATTTTGGGGCGGTGGGTAGGGGAAAAACGGGGAGAAAATTTGTAACTCAAAATCTGGCAGAAACAAATGATGTAAATCAGAAGTTAATAAAGCATTAAAAAAAAAGTCTTGCTATAAAGAAGATCAGATGTACAGCAACACTGAGACAATTTGATTGAAAAGGTAGAATAACCAATAATTCAAATAATGAATCTCAAAGATTTCCAGAATATGGCTTGCATTCAAAACCAACTATGACAATATAATCATTTCCATTTCCTTAGATTCTAGAAGACTAATTTATAAAACCATTTCCCTCCTTTTTAACTGGTTTATAGTATCATAGAATTAGGGAATTCAAAGACCATCTAATCTAAATCCCTTGTTTTATAAATGAAGTACCTAATTTCATACTGTAAATTAGTGAATTAGCATTCTGATTTATATATGAATTTCTATTAAGTTTGGCAACTGTGCTTAGTTTTATCACTGAACATTTAGAGATCAAAGTATCTTAGAACTATAATAGATGGTGGAGGTCACACTGTCTAATCCATTTTCACAGAGAAGGAAACAGAGGCCCAGAAGTGAATTCAGATTGTGTGGCACAGTGGATAGAACACAGGACCTGAAATCAGGAAATGTGTGCTATATTCCTGTTTCTTAAAGACACTTAAAAGATGTGTGATCATGGAGAAGGTACTTAACCTCCCAAAGTCTCAGTTTTCTCACTAAAACAGTGGTAACAGTATTTGCATTGACGCCAACTTTATGGAGTTGTCACAAGAAAAGCACTCTATATGTTTTATTCGTATTACTAAATAGCAGAGTTAAAATTGAAACCTAGTCCCTCAGTCAAATTCAGTGTTCTCTCTCTTTTTAATATTTGTTGTTTGTTCTTCATTCTCAAAGAGGACCATGACATCAGGAAGGTGACGCCATGACATGCAAGTGAACTGGATTTAAGTGAGGGAGGACTGTGCAAAGTCACCCACCTCACTTTCTCCTCCAGTCATCTGGGTCCAGTGCACAAGATATGGATCAGGGCAACTGGAAATAGCCCAGGATACAGTGTAGGACCTTGGCCTTTTCAAGCTAAGATCTTTAACAGGTCTCAGTTTGACTGAGGCAGTGTCCATTCAGTGATTAAGGCTTAATAAAAAAAAAAAAATAGATCTGGGAGAGGAAGACCTTCAGGGTTTCTGGCCAAAACAGTAACAATTGTTATTTACATTCATTCTGCGCCAATCAGGGCTTGAACAGTGACCAACTAAGGTTTGGGGTCTGGAACCAAAGTGATTTGGGGTTAAGGCTGCTCTTTAAGGAAAAAAAAAAAACAACCAAAAAAAGGTTCAGAGAGTAAAATTTACATTCCCTTTAAGCAGAGCAACATAGGTAAGAGCGTGATACTCTATGTGAAGAAGGAAGAAAGAAAAGAGAAATACACACAAATATCATGGCTTACATTACTTGAACAAGTTTCAAAATTTCAAGGACAAGATCAGAATCTTTGTTTTGTTAGAAGATGTAGAATGTCTAAAGGAGAGTGAGGATGGGGTAGAAGAGACAAGATGTCATCGAGAAGGAAATATGAGCAGAAAGGAGGGCAGAGACGACAGAAAAAAATTTCACTTTCACAATAACAGTGTTCCTGGACAAATAGAAGATATGCCTAGTACTAATTCATATTCTGTTTGGTATCTCATTTGTAACTATTAAAGACCTAAATATTAAAGATAATAGACAAAATACTATAGGCTAAATGTCATGAAGCAAAAAGCATACACCACTGGACTTCAGAAGAGTTACCATCCACCGCCAAGAAATAACATCCAGAAAGCCTGGTAGTGGCAGAGCGTTAGGCAAATTTTGAAAGTATCTAACCAAAACTCTCAAATTTCCTACACATTTTTTTCAGAAATTCATTGATTCTGCTAGAGAACATGCCATTTTAATGGCAGGGACAGAAAAAATGACAGTTTAAATAAATTCACATCCTATGACTTTGTTGTTTCATACTACATCAGTTGAAACAGAATAATATGTTTTCACATACCCGGACCCTTGGAAGGAGGAGGTGGCTTCTTTGGTTTCTGTTGAAATAAATTAGTAAAAAACATATTAGTACATGGCCTTCTTTATAAAAATTCAGAAGTATTATTACCGAAGTACGGGGAAAGAAAAAGGGGGGAGATAAGGTAGTGAAGAGAGGAAAGACAAGCTTCCTCAACTGGAGAGCTCCTAAAAATTAACAAAAAGAGGCACAGTGAGAACTTGCCAACTGTACAATTTTATCCTTGGTCAAAAATCAGTTAATGCTTTCAAAAGTTATTATTCAGGAATATAAGCAAACACAAATAGTAAGGAGTAGAATTGAAATGAGACCTTGTTACTTTCAAGGTAAACATGGAATGATAAAAAGTTATTATCAGATAAAGAAATACCAGATTATATGATTATGTAAGGGTAGCACCTGTGGGTGATGTTAAGCTCAAGAGTATGAACATATCACTGGGTAGCTAAAACAGAATAAAGAAGTAGATCATGTGAACTGAGTAGATTAAGGAACTGGGATGTTAAGGTATTTGAGGGAGTATCAATATGTAGCTGAAATGTCTTAATGAGGGGAAGAATTTGGGTAAAATGACTGTGAGCTAGACATTGAAGAAATGGTGGAAGAAAAGAGAAGAGTCCTAGGGGTCAGGTAGATAATGGACATCAGGATATGTGTGTGACATAAATAGCATCAACATCATCAGAGAAATCATTGAATGATGGTGACAGAGGGAGAAACTGGAAGTTGCGATGGAAATCAAGGGATATTTTTGAGTCCCCCTCTAGGACCAGTGAACCAAGATTATGAATGAAAGTACAACCACAACTAAAATGGGTGACCAGGTCACCAGGAGGGATATAGATATCAGTGAATGTCAGAAGATTGAAAGAATAAGAAAAGGATGAAGAAGTCAGGGGTTCAGAATCATTGGGATATAGAGAATAAGGAGGTAAGAGGATCCCTGCCATTGAGCAATAAGTCCAAGTACAGCAATTATTTAGAAATGAAACTACAAAAGTCTATCACTATGCAAGACATTTCTTTTCCCACCATACCTTTTATGGTTCATTAAAATACCAAGGCAAGACCTTGGACAAAATTAGGAAATCAACCATTTGGGGTGTGTGTGTGTGTTTTATTACCAAATCTTGTTCTCTTTCTCCCACTCATTGATAATCACTGCTATGCTATGGTTTAAAACCTAATCCACTATCAAGATTGGAAAACAACTTATGAGTCATTTACACTTGAGGTCTGATACCCATATAAGTCTGTCAATGGGTTACCTTAATCATGCATTTACATTTTAAACCTTTAAGCCTTATGAGTGGTCTCCCCCATTAGAATATGAGAATAGGGATGGTTTTACTATAAATATATTGTTATCCCCTGTGCTTTGCAAATACTAAACACTTAAAATGCTTCATTTATTCAATGCAGAATTTTTAAAGCTCTATGGCTCCTTCCTAAACTTTCTATTCTTTTTATACCTTGCTTCTAAGCATTATATAATCATGCTAAGTGGTCTAAAGCATAGAGTGAGGGACCTGGAATCAGAAAGACTCCTTTTCATGAATTCAAATCTGGCCTCAGACACTTAACCCTGAGCAACCTTGTTTGCCTCAGTTTCCTCATCTGTAAAATGAGCTGAAGAAGGAAATGGCAAACCACTACAGCATCTTTGGCAAGAAAACCTCAAATGATGTCATGAAAAGTCAGAAACAACTGAAAATGACCAAACTGTGATCTAGCTATTCTAACCCCTACTCGCAATTCCTCAAGTATAATATTCCAATGTTTTATATGACTGCAAATGTATAATCTATGTCTGGGTGCTTACCGTCTCAGGGAAGGGGTTGGGAAGAAGGGATAGAATTTGGAACATTGTTTTTAAAAATTGTTTTAATATGTAAAACAAAACAAAATAATATAAAAATAAAATGTGTGTGTAAGCATTTAAAAGAATGACATTCCATCTTCCCCACTTCTTGTTAATTTATTACCTTTCCCCCGTTCCTGAAATGCTCTCCCCCTCCTCACCTTTCTTTGTCTCTCAAGTTTCTCTGGGTGTTACTTTAAGAGTGAGTTCAATGGGGCAGCTAGGTGGCACAGTCAATAAAGCACCAGCCCTGGAATTAGGAGAAGCTAAGTTCAAATCCAGCCTCAGACACTTGACATACTTGCCAGCTGTGTGACCTTGGGCAAGTCACTTAACCCCAATTGTCTTGCCTTCCCCCCTCCAAAAGGAAAAAAAAAAAGCATGAGCTCAAATTCCATTTTCCACAGGAGGTCTTCCCTGGTCCTTCTCTCTGCACTATTAGTGCCATCCCACTGAGATTATCTTTCATCTACTTTGTATATATCTTCTCTGTATATAGTCATTTGCATGTTATCTTCCCAGTTAGAATGGGTGCTCCTTTAAGGCGGAGACCAGTGATTTTGCCATTCTTTATACAGGGTGTCCCTAATATCTGGATACACAGGCAATCTCATTAACTATGCATATTTTCAAGAAATGAAATGAATGAAATTTTCAACATCATTTTATTCAATTAGCATAAATGAAATTTCATAGGAAGACACACACAGAGGAAATCTCATTAATTAATTAAAATTAATCTCATTAATATGGAAAATAGTCCCCAATAGTCAATTAAAGTTTTTATTCCATATGAAACTTTCATGGCTAAAATTTATGCTAATTAAATAAAATGTTGAAAATTTCATTCATTTCATTTCTTGAAAATATTCGTAGATCAGATTGCCCATGTGTCCAGACTTTAGGGATACCCTGTATATTGAGAGCTTATCACAATACCTCAAAATAAAGTAAGTACTTAACAAATACTTCATGATCAAAGAAAAACTAGTTAATTAAGGCACCTATATTAGAAAGCACAAATGAGTTGGTTTAAAAATCACACAAGGTAGTGAAAATGTTGGCCAAGTTATAACTACTTGTAAAGTGCTTTGCAAACATTAAAATGACAAATAAATGCTAGCTATAATTATTAATGAAGTTTGGACTTGCCACTGAGCCATCAAGAAAGTAAATCCTAAAGTCAATTGTAGAGAGTACCACAAGAGGGCAGTATTGCTCATTTTCCTCTTCTATTGATTTTGTGCGCATATACATGACAGATAAAATCTAAGCTTTTTGATTTCAAGGACTGTTTTATTTTTTGTCTTTTAGCTTACCTATATCTTATCTAGCTGGCTCTTCCTTGTAATTCATTATCCATGTTCACCCCCTTAATAGTGAGCATATCATCATAATTCTGCTCTAGTCCCTCTTCTCTATCTTCCCTTTGCTAGTAATCTCATTATCTTCCATGGGGTTAAATTATTATCTCTCTGCAGATGATTCCTAGATCAGTAATGTAGTTATGGTCTCTCTTCTTCTAATTCAATGTCCTATAGATATCTAAAACTCAACATATCTAAAAAAGATTTCATTGTCTTTCCTTCAAAATCTGTCATTCTTTTTCAAGATTCCAGACTGCAGTAGAGGGAATTGCTACCTTATAGTCCCCTAGGTTCATAAACTTGTAATCATCCTTGACTGTTTACCTTCACCAACCATAAACAATTAGTGTGCCAAATCTTATTAATTCTATCTCTACAACATACTGGTAGGTCTAGCATAAGTATTCTTATCCTCATTCTACAGATAAGTAAACTGAGGATCTAAGTAGTAAAGTGATTTTGTCCATGGCTAAACAATTGGCAAGCGTCTGAGGCACAATTCAATTCAAGATCACCTAACCCCAAATCCAGCACTTGTTCCGTGAAGCCATGACACCTCAGCAAAATGAAAGTGATAAATGGGGGAAGAAGAGAGAGGGGAGGCAAAGAAGGAGGAAGAATTTATTAAGCACCTACCATTTGCCAGGCACTGGGCTAAATGCTTTAATATTACCTCATTTGATCCTTTCAATAAGGTTTTAAGGACATATCTGAACTCAGATCTCTCTGACTCCCGGTCTAGTCCTCTATCTACTATGCTACCTAGTTTACAGCAAATGTGGACAACATCTAGCTCAAAAATTTCAAAATTAAGGCTATCAGTGATCTGTGAGGGTCTTCCTTATGGCCCAAAACTTTTTTTTTCCCCATGATTAGAAAGAAAAACTTGAAATAGCACCAAATAAAGATAAACTATTTAAGTGATTTACAAAAAAGATGTTAGTGATTAAATGCCCATTTTAAGAAACCTCCAAGGGGGGCGGAGCCAAGATGGTAGAGTAGAAGCACAACCTTCCGGCTCCAGCTTCCACCTTCCCCAATCCATGTGAAAACAAACTTTGGAGCTGCAGAACCTATAAAATGACACAGAGAAGCTAAACTCCGGCTGACGACAGCCCAGCAGGCCAGCAGGAATCCAGCTAAATGCTCTGGGAGCTCAGCCCAGCACCAAGCCTAGGCTTTAGCCCCAGGGCAGGCCTGACCAGCCACCTCCAGAGGGACTCCAGAACAGCAGCAGCGGTGGCCGTTTCCAGATTTATCAACACATAGATGCGAAGGACAAGGTGAGAGGCCAGTGCAGTCTGGACTTTGGGACCAGTAAGTGGGAGTGCATGGCTTTTACCCCCAGGGCGAGAAGCCGATGAGATGCCCACACAACCAGCCAGAGGCAAGTGGCGGCTTCAGCTCCTGGCCTGCAGAGTGTAGGGGGACCAAGCACCAGTCTGAGGGGTAATCACTCTTGCTTTAACTTTCTTGGATCTGGATTGCAGTCTAGGGTGGAGGTCCTGGGGTGTGTGTCCAGCTTGCCAAAGCGTGTGAGACCTCAGAGAGGGCACCCATCTAATACCTCTGGAAGCTTAGAAAACCCCAGCATTTGGATGAAAGCTCCCCTGTCTGGTGGCAGAGTCCTATTGTGGCAAAAAGCCCAAAAGTCAAGTAATTGAGTGGCAAAATGAGCAGGCAAAAGAAACAAAGCAGACAGAAGATTCCAACATCACACTCCTATTTTGGGGACAAGAAGGAGCAAGGCATGGAACAGGAGGAAAACAGTGAAGTCAGAACTTCTGCACCAAAAGCTTCAAAGGAAAATATAAGCTGGCTACAGGCCATAGAGGACCTTAAGAAGCAGATAAGAGAAGTGGAGGAAAAATTGGGAAGAGAAATGAGAACAATGCAAGAAAATTATGAAATGAGAGTCAACAGCCTGACTGAGGAAAATAATACCTAAAAAAACAGACTGACTCAAATGGCAAAGGAGGCTCAAAAAGGCAATGAGGAGAAGAATGCCTTAAAAAGTCAAATTTGCCAGATGGAAAAAGAATCTCAAAAGCTCAATGAGGAGAATCATTGCTTCAGAATTAGACTGGAGCAAATGGAAGCTAATGAATTTATGAGAAATCAAGATGCTGTTAAACAGATCCAAACAAATGAAAGAATAGAAGGCAATGTGAAATATCTCATGGGAAAAACCACTGACCTGGAAAATAGATCCAGGAGAGAGAATTTTAAAGTGATTGGACTACCTGAAAGCCATGACCAAAGTAAGAAACTAGAAATCATCCTCCAGGAAGTTCTCAAAGAAAACTGCCCTGATGTTTTAGAACCAGAGGCAAAACAGAGGTTGAAAGAATCCACCAATCACCTCCTGAAAAAGATCCCAAAAAGAAAACTCCTAGGTATATTATAGCCAGGTTCCAGAATTCCCAGATTAAGGAGAGAATATTACAAGCAGCCAGGTAGAAACAATTTGAATATTGTGGAAACACAATCAGGATAACCCAGGATCTGGCAGCTTCTACACTGAGGGTCGAAGGGCTTGGAATGTGATATTCCGGAGGTCAAGGGAGCTGGGATTAAAACCAAGAGTCACCTACCCAGCAAAACTGAGTATCATGTTTCAGGAGAAAATATGGTCATTCAGTGGAATAGAGGACTTTCAAGCATTCTTGTTGAAAAAACCAGAGTTGAATAGAAAATTTGACATTCAGATACAAGAAGCAAGAGAAGCATGAGAAGGTAAACAGGGAAAAGAAATCATAAGGAACTTATCAAAGTTGAACTATTAACATTCCTACATGGAAAAACAATAATTGTAACTTATGAAACTTTTCTCAGTAGTTGAAGGAATTAGAAAAAATATATATATATGTCTATATATGAGGGTATATGGGCATATGAATACATATGTGAATGTGTGTATATATGTTTACAGGTATACATAGATAGAGGGCACAGGACCAATTTAACAGGAAGGGATGATACTTAAAAGGTGAAATTAAGAGGTGAGAGGAATATAATGAGAGGAGATGGGGAGAGACAGAATGGGGTAAACTATCTCATACAGAAGAGGCAAGGGAAAATAGTTAGAGTGGAGGGGAAGAATAGGAAGGCAAAAGGGAATGGGTCAACCTTATTCCCATTGAACCTGGCTTGAGGAGGCAGTGAAATACACACTAAATAGGGTATCTCACCCTCTAGGAGAATGGGGGGGAAGGGGATGAGAGGGGGGATGATGGAAGGGAGGGAAGTTGGAAGCACCCACTTTTGAAAAGGGACGGGATCAGGGTGGAGAGTGGAGTGGGTGGGAGGTGGGATGGGAGGGAGGGAAGTGTAGTCAGTCTTTTACAATATATCTACTATGTTGTTGTTTTGCATTAGCCACACATGTACAACCTATACTGCACTGCTTGTCTTCCCAGTGGGAGTGGGTGACGGGGAAGGAAGGGAATGAATCTGGAATTGAAAGTTTTTAAATCAAATACTCAAATATATATATAAAGAAACCTCCAAAATGAATCTAGGAAACTGTAAAACAATAAATTGGGAGATGATTATTCATGCTAAAGGATCCTTTGTGATTGATTTGCCTAAAGTCATATAGATAGTACATAGCATAGCTGGGATTCTAACTTGTCTTAACTAAAAATCCAGTGTTTTTCCTGACAATACCAGTAATTTGTATAGTGTAGGAGTTAGTTCTTAACCTGGGGGTCTATAAACTTGTTTTTTAAAAATATCTTGAAATATATATATTTCAACATGTGATTTCCTTTGTAATCCTATATATTTTATGTTATGTACTTCAAACAGTCTAAGACTGAATCTGTCATCTTCATCAGACTTCAAAAAGGATCTATAACACAACAAAAAGTTAAAAATTTCTGATCTTCTGCATTTAAATGTTTTGATTTGCAGTAACTTAATCTGCACGTAACTTTTTCAGGTACACATTAGCCATGTAACATTATTGTGTAACATATTATTCTTTTTAAAAAAAGAATTTTTCCATGAAATATATATTGTGAAACATCTTAACTTTACTTGACTCCTTTCAAGGCTAAGTTCATGTCCTACCTTCTCCAAAAAGCCTTTCCTGGTTCCCCCACTGATGGTAATGTTTTTCCCTTTTCAGATTTCCTTCAATTATTCTGAATCTATCTTGTATAAATCTATAGAATTTTACACTTTATCTCTTGGATGGCAATGACTGTTTTCCCCCATTTCTGTGTATTGCAAATATTTGGCATAGTATTTGTCACATAGTAAACAAATTTATACTTGCTACTATTGTTTTGCAAAACACATATTTTTTAGCATTATTACTAAATAAAATTTTAAGTTTTGTGAAAAGAATCACGTATACTTTTTTTGTATCCCTCACAGAACATAACATACATGGTATCAAGCAAGCATTACACACTTAATAATTAATCATTTATTAAGGACCTACTAAATTAATAGGTTCTAAGCTAGGTGCTAGGGAAACAAATTTAAAATTGAGACACTGACCCTGCAGTCAAGCAATTTCAATTCTACTGGAAGGTTGTGAGTGACTGAAAAAATACCACCTAAATGAGAATGAGCCAAGATGGTAAATTAGAGGCAGCAACTCAGATGTACCCTCTCAACATTCCCCTTCAAACACCTTTTTTAAAAGTCTTAAATAGAATGTCAGGATAAGACATTTTTCTAGCCTAACACAATATAGGAGGCTGGTAGGAAAGATCTGTGACACTGGTGTAGAGGCTGGCCTGGAACTCACGCAAGAGAAGCACCAATGACAGAAGTTCTCAGGTCAGAGATGAATAGGGGGTCAGACAAACTGGTCAGAAAGAAATTACGGGGACCCTTTGCTGATATTAGGTTTAGTTGGCACTGTTTGGCATCTCTACTGACCACAGTTCTGAGACATATTTCTAGGGAGGAAGGGAGTGCTTGTGGTCCATTCAAAAGTAGCAGGGGCCTTGGTTACAGTTCAAAGGCAGAGAGGACCACAAGGACTTGTGGACACAGGAGAGGAGGGGACCTGGTAAGAGTTCCAAGATGAGTGCTAGAGCGTACAGTTACAAAAAAGCAACGGCCTTTGGATAAAGACGGGAGAGCACAGACCAAGAAAGCAATAACCACACCTTTACCTGGATCAACCCATCTTGGAAGAACCAAAAACTTGAAGACCCCTAGATCTAGCTCTGAAAACAGAAGCATGGAAAAAGCCCTTAGCTTCACACAGTGCCTCCTAACTCCAAAGTGAACAGAGACCAACATTAACATAAAGTTTAAAATCAAGAAAGAAAAAACAACAACAAATTTCACCATAAAGAGCTACTATGGTGGCCAGGGAAGGCCAGAAGATGACAACAATGATGACTACCAAAAAAGCCCCAAAAGAATCCCTGGAAGCAATGAGTGGTAGAGGAAAAACGTAAAAATTGTGCAAGAAACAGGAGTGATGCGCAATATATATATATGAGAGGGGGGGGGGGGGAGAGAGACAGAGACAGAGACAGAGAACAAACTAACAGCTTGGTAAAAGAGGCACAAAAAATACTGAAGAAAATAACACCTGAATAAATACTGAAGAAAATCGTGTTGACTTAATGGTAAAAGAGACATAAAAATTCACTAAAGAAAAGAACTCCTTAAAAGTTAGACTTGGGCTTATATAGAAAAAGAGGTACAAAGCTCACTGAAGAAAATAATGCCTTAAAAATTAAAGTTACTAAAATTCTAAATTAGATTAAATAGAAATTAGAAAATAAAAGATTAGAATTCAGCAAGTGGAAGCCAATGACTCCATGAGACATCAAGAAACAATAAAATACCCCAATTGATAAATGGTCAAAAGATATAAACTGGCAGTTTTCAGAGGAAGAAATTAAAGCTTTCTATAGTCACATGAAAAAATGTCCTAAATCACTACTGATTAGAGAAATGCAAATGCAAACAACTCAAGTACCACATCACAGCTAACATGACAAAACAGGAAAATGATCAATTTTGGAGAAGATGTGGGAAAATTGGAACACTAATGCATTATTGATGGAGTTGTGAACTGATCCAACCATTCTGGAGAAGAATTTAGAACTATACCCAAAGGGCTATAAAACTGTGCATACCTTTTGATCCAGCAAAACCACTACCAGGTCTGTATCCCAAAGACCATGAAAAAAGGAAGAGGACTCATATGTACAAAAATATTTATAAGAGCTCTTTTTGTTGTGGCAAAGAAATGGCAATTGAGGGGATGCCTATCAACTGGGAAATGGCTGAATAAGCAGTGGCATATGAATATAATGGAATACTACTGTGTCATAAGAAATAGTGTGTAGGCAGACGTCAGAAAAGCCTGGAAATTGGGCAGCCCGGTGGCTCAGTGAGTAAGAGCACCAGCCCCAGAGTCGGGATGACCTGGGATCGAATCTGGGTTCTGATACTTAGCACCACACCCAGAAATAACTGGCCGTGTAACCTTGAGCAAGTTGCTTAACCCCGATTACTTAAAAAAAAAAAAAAGCCTGGAAAGACTTGCATGAACTGATGCTGAGTGAAGTGAGCAGAACCAGGAGAACACTGTACACAGTAATAACATTTTGCTAGGTACTGAGAACATAACACAATGAATAAAACAATCCCTATTTATCATGAATTTACAATCTAATGGAATGGGAGAAATAAGCACATAGAAATACAAAGTTAACAAATATATACAAAGTAGACCAAAAAGAGATAGTTTGGGGAGAGCACTGGAAATTGGGGGGGCAGGGGGGAGTCAGGAAAGACTTCACATAGATGATGGTGCCTGAGGTGCAACCTAAGAGAACAGACTATTAAACAGGGATAATTGAGGGTAAGGAGGGAGTGCACTCTAGGCATGGGGAAAGATCAATGCAAAGGCTTGGAGGCCTAAAGTGCTGTGTGTAATGTGCGGAGGGGGATTAACGTCTTAGGAAGATTTTTTAAAAGGGTGAGACCAGGTTGTACAAAGCTTCAAAAGCTAAATGGAAGTGTTTATGTTTTATCCTATAGGCAACAGGAAACCACTACACAGAAATTAGAACTAGAAAAGACAAGAATCCAGTATAATTCCTTACTTTTTGTTTTGTTTTTGCTCTTTTGGAGGGCAATTGGGGTTAAGTGACTTGCCCAAAGTTACACAGCTAGTAAGTGTGTCAAGTGTCTGAGGCCAGATTTGAACTCAGATGCTCCTGACTCCAGGGTTAGTGCTCTATTCACTGTGACACCTAGACACCCCAATTCTTTACTTTTTTACAAAAGAAATTGAAGTAAGAAGATTTTAAAGGACCTTCCCTAAAGGTAGCAAAGTAGAGTCTGGATCCTAATGCAGGTAATTAGACTGAAAATTGAGTACTCTTTTCCAGGATACTTTTATGGGGAGACAGAAAGAAAGAGATGGGGGGAAGAGAGGGGAGGAAAGGAGGGAGAGAGAGGGGGGAAGAGAGGGGAAGGAGGGAGGGAAAGAGAGGGAAAGAGGGAGAGGGAGAGGGAGAGAGAGAGAGAGAGAGAGAGAGAGAGAGAGAGAGAGAGAGAGAGAGGGAGGGAGAAGGGAGGGGAAGGACAGAGAGAGAGAAAGAATAAAAGCACTTAACTGATGTATTTTTACAAAGGTTGACTGTCACTCATAATTTTAAAACATAATTTAGCCCTACCTTCCCCCCTCCAAAAAAAATTTTCAACATATAAATCTGGCAGCTTCACATTACCATCATTCAATGACAACACAACAACATAGTCTTTTAAAAATGCTGGCAAAATATATGTGCTTTAACTGAAGAATTTTAGTCAACCAAAAACACTTTACTTACTGGAAAGTCCTTATCTTGTTCGTGTATCTGAATAGCAAAGTTGTCTGGAAACACTCCGTCTTTACCATTAAGTTCACCTTTCCACCATCCTACTTCTCCAGTGTCCTAAAATTAAAGTAAAGGTTACTTATTACTCAGGATAATAGTACCTGATTGAATTGAACTGAAATTGAATTGAAAAAGAATAGGTAACTTTCTAATTCAGTACTTTTATTTAATTCTATCAAGTTTTTACAAATAATTGAACATATCCTGCACAGAAAATGATCAAACATGAGACCTTCTTCTAAAAATTATTGTATTACTATAGATGGTACTTAAAGCATAACTAAAATAAGAACTGTTTGTTTCTATTGTTTTTAATAGGGAAAATAATGATAAATAATAAATTCACCAGACTAAAAGAAACCATTTAAGAGACAAGTGAAAAAGAGTTACTCTAAGAACAAATATTTTTATCTATTTTCTGTTATTTATTAAATTATTAAAACAATTCCCAAGACCAATGTTTAAGAACATTTTTTTCAAATGTAGGAATTAGAGCTATCAAGTAGCTTGACCAATCTATTAGACTTGTTTTCCTCTAAAGTCCTTAAGATTAAAATTCTGAAAAAATCCTAGAATAGAGATCATTATGAAATCCCAAAAGTTTTCAGGTAATCCATTATCCCCATACCTAACACATTCCAGACAAATGGAGTAAAGTTATTTTAAAAGGAAAATAAATATTTGAAAGATAGTTTAAATGTCTGTACATTTGAAAACTCTTTACTTCCAACATACCATATGTCAATAGCATTCCTGTTCACTACATATAACCCATTCTTCTAGGCAAAGTGATACTTTAAAATGGATTAGCAACAAACTGGTATAGGAAAAGAAATGAGAAATAAAACAATATATAAGAATATATGAAATGAGAGGAAGCATTATAACAAATTGAATAAGCAAACAGAATGTTAGACTAGTCTTAAAAAGTCCATTAATTTCACCATTTTAGCTTTTCAATATACTAATAATAGCTAACATTTTTTGTCACTTTAAGATACAAAAAGTATTATACAAATATTACTTGATTGGAACCTCAAAAAAAGATCTTGAAACAATTACTGTAAGTCCTTCTTTTACAGGTGAGGAAGTTATGGATGGTACCTTAACAAGGTTAAGTGACTTGTTCACAGTCATATACATAGTAAGTATTGGGGGTAACATTCTGATCCAAGTCCCTCCTAAATTCAAGTCCATATCCTCCCTCTCCACTACACCTTGCTATTGTTTAGAAGAAAACACAACTAGCATGTGGTATATATAATGATAAATACCCTAAGTATACAATGCCTTCTAGGTCCAGGAGGGAAGATATATAATATTAAAGAGGTTTCTCATTTGTCTGCCATTAATTACTACCCACAAAATTCGAGTAGGATGATGTTAAAAAAAAATCCAATCCAATAAAGATAAATCCAGGTATTATATCTTCACTCCCCCAATTCACAATCAAAACCACTGTAAAGGCACCAAAACTGGTAGTGACTAGAAGGAGGCAATAAGTAAAGTGTAGGATTTCTGACCAGACTATTCCAATAAAACATTTAAGAGCTTTTGATGATAGCAGGTAAGGAGACAATATTAATGTTACATAATAACAAAGAATTAAAATATATTATTAACTATATTTTATGTATATATTTTATATATTTAAATATACACATATATTTTATTATCTATAATTATATTAATCAATAATATAAAAATAAAAATGTTACATAATTTTTTAAAAGATCTAAGAAATTACATGTTAAACTTCTAAATAATTAGATCACCAAGGAATCAGGGAAAAAAATAACCCAGGTTTTCAATGCTGTGTGCATCACTAAGAAATATTAATAGTTAATTATCTAGATGACAGAAAACCAATTCAAAAACATGCAAAAGCATTTCAACACAATTATTTTGCAATAAAACGCAAATATACCACATGTGATGACAATTTATATTTGACATTATCTACTTGCCTAAAATCTTGTTTTTAAAATAATTTTATTGACATAATAAGTAAACACAAAAATTATAACTAGTAATAAATAGCAAAGACTTCAAAAGGTTCAAATTTGCTCCTTTTTAATGTTGTATCTTACATATGTACCTTCTCGTGGCACATTCTCTACCATGGAGTAGAACCTAAAGAATGGCACAATTATTTTATACTATTATGCTCTGAGTACACGGTATCAGGGACAAACTTATGTACCCTAGCTCAGTCAACCACTGAACTTTTAAAACACTGAGACACAGAGAAATTAACAGAGGCAACAATGAACATAAAGGAGATAAGTGAGAAGAGATGACTATTAAGTACAATGGAAAAGAGAAGTCTAATAAGCAAGGAGGCAATAGCACTGATGGTATTAATAGACAAGTGAGAGAAATGCTTCTGCTGCAAACTAAAAGTTATTCCATGAGTCAATAGTTAGAAAAGAAGCTTAAATCTTAGGTAAAACTAATCAGTATTATGGCAGTATAAAGGTTACCAGGGCAGGAGGAGAGAAATGGAGTCAAGAGGCAAGAGGAAAGCAGAATATTCTGGAGACATACAAATGAAGGGGATGAGAAAGGTATGTAAGTATTTAGTCTATGAAAATTTAAGGGATTATTAGAAAGATATTGCTATGAAGGGGAATATATATTCACGAAAACAGAAAGTTTTTGTTTATAGTAGTAAATTATCTCCCTCTGACAGTGGTATTAGAGGGCACAGTGGTGAAGAAGTGTTGGGAGGTAGCAAAAATAGGTAATAAGAACTTAAGGTGAAGTCAAAGGTAAATCAGACAATAGACACAAATGAGTATGGACAAAGGGAACTGAAAAACAGAGAAGACACACACACGTGCATACACATACACACACACATATACACGCACTAAAAGAGACATAAAACTACCAATGATATAACTGAAATAAGTAAATTTATAGGACACATTCCTTTCATAAGAAGGAAGTGTAATGACTCCCCCAGAAAACTCAACAATACACGAAGTGGTCTTATAACCACCTAAACAGGTAAATTTTACAGTATTTAAAAATTCACTTCAATGATACTGGCATTCAACTCCTTTATATATGACTTTCTAGAAATGCTTCTCTTAAAGCAAGGCATGAATGATATAGAGTCCATATTTACTTTTATTCAGAAGGTGGAAAAGGAAAATAATTACCTCCAGGAACCAAGTATGGATTGGTTAGAAGGCTTAGCTCTGCTTTGTACCAATCAAGAGATAAAACAGTCAAAATCCAAAATATAGGGGCAGCTAGGTGGTGCAGTGAGTAAAGTGCCAGCCCCAGAGTTAGGTGAACCTGCGTTCAGATGTGGCCTCAGACACTTCACACACACACACACACACACACACACACACACACACACACACACAC
>NW_027187316.1:2557473-2567773 GCF_028583685.1 Petaurus breviceps papuanus
CACACACACACACACACACACACACACACACACACACACACACACACCAAAAACCCAGTCGTGTAACCTTGGGCAAGTTACTTAACCCCAATTGCCCTCCAAAAGGCAAAAAAAATTTTAAAAATCCAGAATAGAGATGAAGTCCACAACATGAGGAAACAAAAAAATTGTAATTTTTCCACTATAACATACTTTGTTTATAACGTGGTTTGTTTAATCTGTTAATTCATTCCCTCTTTTTCTTCTTTAAAAAATAAAACAAAAACTAGGGAAGGTGAGAGAGACTGGGTCTTCCTACCTCATCAAAATGCAAGATTCAGGATCTACTTGTGTACTCAATTCAATGTGGTCAGCATGGGCACTCTGATTCTGTTCCCAACATAAGTTGGTTCGTCTTTGCTAAGGCAGCCTAGTGCCTGCCCTCCACTCCTACTCCTGGGGGCTTACCATACTGATGCTGTGCACAGATTCAATCAGTTTAGCCTACTATAGATCATAATCCCTGAACTTAAGCTATCCACCAGCCTCAGTTCTTCTTGGTAGCAGGGATAACAGGCATGTGCCACCAAGCCATTATTTCTTTTAAAATATTGTGAATTTCAGAAAGATTCATATTTAAAACTAAGAAATTATCCAGAGCCTAATACAAATAGTATTTTCATTATTCATGATCTTGGATTAAGACCACCACAGCTATCAGATTCTTTCAAATAACCCAATTGTATCATGCAGGAAAGATCATCAGTTCAGTCGTTTTTCAGTTGTGTCTGACTCTTCATGACTCAATTTGGAGCTTCCTGACAAAGATACTTAAGTGGTTTGCCATTTCCTTTTCTGGCTCATTTTATAGATGAGGAACTGAGGTAAACAGGATTAAGTGACTTGCCCAGGGACACACAGCTAGTAAGTATCTGAGGCTGGATTTGAACTCATGAAGGTGAGTCTTCCTAATTCCAAGTCTGGTGATCAATCCATTGCTGCCCTAATCATCATATATCTATGTAATTTCCAAGAAAGTCATGTCCAATATTATTAGTCAATTCAGTAAACACTTAGGTATTTATGATATGAATGGTATTGTACTATGAATGGTAAGCAACTGTTCAATTAAATAACAGAGACCTTTTTAACACAGCTTATAAGCTAATGTAGAGCAATTCAACATGTACATTAGCACGATAAATAGTAGCATGTACCAACAGCAAGGGAGAGGGTCCACAGTACTCTCAGAAATTTGAGATCAGAAAAAGCACTTTCATAGGGAACATGAAGGAGAGAGTACCTGAGCTGGACCTTGAAGGAAGTAAGGGAATCTATTCCAGGAATGTATGAGCAAAGGTGAGACAAGAACTGGCAAAAATAGTCCAATCAGTTTGGAATGTTAGCATATGAAGGGTAGTAGTGTAAGTTAAAGTTGGAGAAGTATGCTGGGGTTTGTAGACAGCTTTGAATGGCAAAATCTAAAATTTGTATGGAGGAAGCAAACCAAGTGAGAGGCAAATGTTCAGTTGAGAACTACTGGGGTACTGAAGTGAAATGGTTACTCTATGGAGAAGCCATAAATATGAGAGGAAATGCAGGGACAAAGCCAATAGGACTTAAAAACTGATTAATAAAAAGAAGGGGGAAAGCAGGAAGGTTAAGAGTCAAAAATGACTATGAGGTTTTGAACTTGGGTTATTCGAAGGATTGTGCTGTCACCAATATTTAATGAAGGAGTCACACAGAAAGGCAAGTTTTAGGGATAAATTAGTTTGGTTTGGGATATGGAAAGTTTAAGGTAATAGGGGGACATTGAGGTGAGATATATATTAGTTGAAATGTAGAATGAGAATTCAAAGTAGAGGGAAAAGTAGAGATTAAAGGAATCCACATAATAGGCACTCACTAAAATCATAGGAATGGAGGAGATTGCTAAGGCAGATAGGAGAGAAAGAAAGAGGAAAGAATGGGGGAGAAGAAAAGGAAAAGAGAGCGAGAAAGGGAGAATTTATTAAACACTTCCTATATTTCCAGGTACTATGCTAAGCAGTGGGAATACAAATAAAAAACAAAACAGTCCCTGACCTCAAGGAGCTTATATTCTACAGAAAAGAAAAATATATAAAGGTGAACAGGAAGGAGAGTCTTTCCCCAGATCCAAGAATGGAGTCCAAAATTCCTATGAGGAGAAAATGAGGATGTTGGGAGTACAGGCTGCATGGTTTGGAATTGGTGACTAGAAAGTGAGGTAGAGAACTGATTTCAGGTAACAAAAGGTAGAAAGTTCGTCATTTAGAGTCTACAGTGGTTTCAGGAATGGGGTCCAAAGTTCTTTTCAGAAAAAGGTGAGAAAGATGGCCTGGGCAGAGGTCCCACAAACTGGAACTCAAAGAACCAAAACAGTGAAAGGTCACCAAAGCCAAAGGACCAAAGAGTTCCAAGAGGGGGTGGGAGTGGGCCTGTCAAATAGTAAATGGTTGAGAGAAGACAAGATCAGGTTGAAGCTTCTATTTGATCATTTGATCTAGTGTTAAGAAGGTCCCTACTGAACTTGGAGTTCAACTGATAATTGATAAGGAAATAAGGCTGTGATTGTGAGTCTTCTCTTTCTAGAAATTTAGTATAGACATTGCGAAGGAGAAGATGACAGCCTGAGGGAGAAAGTCAAAAAAAAGGTTTTTGTTCTTTTTATTAATAAATCCTGAACACATTTGTAAGTGCAGGGAAAAGAATTAGTAGAGAGAGTGTGGATATTCATTAGAGAGGATGTGATTGAAGAAACATTATCATGAAAGAAATGATAGAAGGGATGACATTAAGATATTGAGAAGTTTAGTCATGAGGGAAGAAGGAACAGAGGAAGACAAAGTTTTGGAGGGGCCATAAAAAGAGAGTACAAAAGGCCATATATTTTAGACCCTGAAGGGAATTGAGAGGTCAGCTAATCCAATTCACTTATTTTAAAGATGAGGAAATTAAGATCCAAAGGGAATCTAAACAAATTTACTAAGGTCATGAAAATATTAATTGACAGATTTGGGATTTGAACTCAATTTTTTCATTCCAAATCCAGCAACCCTTCAACTGCATTATGTTGACTCATCACTGAGTTAACCTGGGTGAGATGGTCTCAGTAAAGCAGAATAGCTTATCTCTTGAAAGCAAGGGGTGGCACAGCGAATAGAACAGCAGCCCTGGAGTCCTGAGTTCAAATCTGACCTCAGACACTTGACACTTAATAGCTGTGTGACCTTGAGTTAAATCACTTAACCCCAAATGCCTTGCCTTCCCCCCTCCATTGAATGTCACATGGAATCTGTTATCTCTTAGTGACAGGCTGGGGGCTCTCCACTTGATAATTTTCTCTGGGTATTTAATAAAACACCTAGCCAATAGGAAGAAGAAAACCCTCAAGTTTAAGGGCATCATTGCCCAAACCCACCACTAATTACTTGGAGACCACCTTTGGCAACCTTGGTAATGGGGAGGACTATCCATGGGTCGGGGTCTCCCTGATATATGTGATGGCAAACCTGGCACCTATGGGGCCCTATAGCTTTGATGCAATATAAAACTTGCCCCACCCCACCATGAAGACTACTAACAGCATTACACAAAAATATTTATGGCAGTTTTCTTCGTGATAGGAAAGAATTAGTAACAAGACTGATGCCGTCAATTGGAATATGACTAAATAAACTGTGGTACATCAATGTCTTTATTACTATACTGTAAGAAATGACTATTATGACATACAGAACAGCAAGAAAAATTTACATAAACTGAGGCAGAGTAAAGTAGAATCAATATGCACACTGACTATAATAATTAAATGCAAAAGAACCACAAAACACTAAAAAGTGAATGCTGTAAAAATACGTAGAAGAGATGAGAGGACACCCCTACCCCCCCCCCTCTTTTGCAGGTTCATTGCACATGTTTTCAGATTTATTGGTATTGCAGATATTCCCCCCTCTTCTTACTTTTAAAAAATATATATATATATATATTTCTTATATAGGAAAGCACTCTGGGAGAAGGAAAGGGGAAGGATATTTGGAGATAGCAAAATTTTACTTTAAAATATACAGAAAACAGGGGAAGGAAGTTCACAAAGAGATAAAGACCAGTAGGGTGGTAGTTATTATTACAAAGGATTTCATATAAACTTAAAAAAAAGATAAATATAAACATTTAATAATTTCTTATATATAACTTCCTTGGTTATATATTGAAATGTTAGTACTTGTTGGTGTTTGTTAATAAAAGTTCATAATAAGAAAGGGTAAAAAGGGTCACTAACATGGATACTAAAAATCTATGGGAATAAAATGCAGAGAGATCAGTAAGATAAAGTCTGTAAACAAAATGCCCAAGTCATGGAAGAATTGTGTTTCAAGTCCACGGATGGCAGCAACAAAGATCACGAAAAGTCTGGAATATATAAACCTAAAGGAGCAAAGATTTTTAGTAAGAGTGGCTGAAAGGGGCAGCTAGGTGGCACAGTGAACAGAGCACCGGCCCTGGAGTCAGGAGGACCTGAGTTCAAATACAGCTTCAGACACTTGACACAAAACTAGCAAATCACTTAACCCCAACTGCCCTACCTTCCCCACTCCAAAAAGAAAAAAAAAAAAAAGAGTGGCTGAAGAAGGATTTCAAAATGGTAATAAGGAAGGAGTATATTAAAACTCTGTCCAAGATATGCCAGTATGTTCTTTGTAGTTTGTTTATTTTTTTAACCAATTCTCAATCATCATTAATCTATACTCCTTCTATGTCCTCACAGTTACTGAAAGAAGAGAAGAAGAAAAAGAAGCACTCAACATTGGAAATGGTTTCCACATGTGGACTTTTCAGTAAAAAGCAAGGTTTTAGTGAAAGTAAGGACATGGAAGGAGTAAAGATGACTAACAGCGGAACTGGTAAAAAAAAATAGAATGGTAACCTCAATGAGCATAATTAAAGGCATGAGCAGAGGAGGACAGGACTGAGGAGGACTTAAAGTTAGGATTAACAAAGGACTGGTCTGATTGGAGTAAAAAGTAGGAATCTGTGCTTAAGACATCAGAGATTGTTATGTGGTAAAATAACCAAGAAGGGCAGAGATATCTAGTATGGTAAAAGCAGCATTTGGAGTCAGAAGCACTTTGGTTGCACTCCTGACTTTGCATTATTGTCTACCTTTGTAAATTTGAACAAATCAGTTAAATTCCTTGCTCCTGTGATTTCTAAAATGTAAAATGAGTGAAGAGAGACTGATGAAACTTATATGGAAAAGAGTATACAAGCATCACAGAGTTAGAGCTAGGAAGGATCTTTAGAAATCATCTGGTCCAGTTCCATCCTACTCTCTATCTGCTAATACACAAACTCCCTGGCCATATTTAACATCCTCCATATTCTAACTCTAGTCTACTTTTCTAATCTTATTTCATAGCACTCCTCTTCATATACTTTAGCTTTCAGCCAAACTGAACTCATTTCATAAAGTTGACAAACCATCTTTCACCTCTATCTCTGTGCATTCATACAGGCCATCCTGATAGCCGAAATTTAATGACTACTAATACCTGTCTTTTGGAAACCTTTTTTAAAGGTGGCTCAAAACGTGTCATCATCTCCATGAAGCCTTTCCTGTTTGCCACACCTCTATGTATTCCCTATCTCATCCAAATTTTTGTAAAACACACTGTGTGCATCACTACTTTGCTGCCCTAACATTCTACTGTTCATCTTTCTATAAATGCAAGATAACACCAAGTACAAGGTAAGGTATCTGAGAGAAAAGATTTTCTTTTTCTCTTTGTGTCCCCAACAATTAGCACTGAACCTTGAACAAAATCAGTACTTAATAAATAACTGCTGAATGGAATGTTTTCAAGTTCTTTAATGATATGTCATTTGTACAAAAAAAAAAAAATCTATTCTTTAATTAAACCCTATAAAATTAGAGAATCCTGTAAGACGTGGTTGTAAGATATCAGGAAAGGGTTACAAGAAGCATGGGCACATGAAATTATGCCATCTCTAAAGTCAAATATTTTAAAATTGGAGGAAAATCTATTCTATTGTAAAAACTAGGCTAGTTATACCTAAATAACTAATGTAACTGAAATGTCCTACCTTACTTATCAAATGGATGATTTCCCCTTCTTTAAAAGAAAGTTCATCGTCATTAGCACCTTCGTAGGAAAATAATGTTCTACAATATTCCTTAGCTGAAAAAGAAAATTGGCAGGGAGGGGGACATCAGGCTCACGGTCCATTATATTAATTAATTAATTCAACAAATATCTGTTGAATGCCTGTCATGGGAAAGGCACAGCAATAAGTGCTATGAATAAATAAGCTGACGATATGTCTACATTTCTATAATTATTTAACTTTTTTCTTAAATGACATCCAATTACTCTAGTCATATGTATCCAATATGTTAGTACTGATAATGAAGAGGTGGAATATTTAGTTATATTTCCACAGTTTATGGAAAATTTAAGGCCAAAAAAATGGACACATTAACCTTACCTTTATATCTGCCTTCAATTTCTGCCTTTGCTACTTCTACACTCTGACACTGTGTTGGTCTGAATCCTAGTGCATGTGTAATTAAAGGCTAGAGAACACAAAATATTAATGATTTAACATAATGAAGTCAATTAAATTATACTGTAAAACATTCCATTTAAAGTTACCCTACCTACCCCCTTTAAAATAACTGGTATTTTTTTCTATATGAGAAAATTTATAAAAATTTAAAATTTTTTAAAAATATTAATTAATAATAATATTTAATTAAAAATTAAAAATAATTAATTAATAAAAATAATAATAATTAATTTTTAAAAATATTTAAAAATTATAAAAGTAATAGAATTTAATTTAATTTAAAATTAAAATAATTAATTAATAATAATAATTAATTTTTTTAAATATTTTAAAATTATAAAAATTTATAAAAGTAATAGAACAAGCAAATAAATAAAAGACAATCTCCTAGAAGTAGTTCCAATCATTCAAAAGTTCTGGTTAAAAATAAGGTATAAATTAAATTACAGTATAAGAGTATAACAACTGTAGAGAGGTGACTACAAGTCTATCTAGAGTATAAAACTTACTAAATCTTTAAAACCAAAAGAAAACCTTTAAAAGATGAGTAAAACTAGAAGAAATTATTTATACTTTCATTGTTGTGAAAATATTTTCCATTCAGACAGCATTAGGTTATTGCAAATTGTCCATTACTGGATCTTTTTGTGGTACTGATTCAAAACCAGTTAATTATACTCATGTTGCCTCTTTATATTCTTAAGAGTAGAAAAAATTGGGTATGATATCTTGATGAATATGTAAGTTGGAATCTCTTCCTAGGGAGAAAGTAAGGTGAAAGGGGGAGGGGGGGTGGAAGGAGGAAGAAAGAAGAAGGAAGGAACAAAGGAATGAAGGAAGGAAGGGATTTATTAAGCACCTGCTATGTGCTATGCTAAGTACTTTACAAATATCTAATTTGATCCTTGTAACACCCTGTGAGGTAAGTTCGCTCAGTATCAAAAGGCCCTAGGGGGATTCTATCTCTTCTCTATCAATGAGAAATGAATTAGGGACTGATCTAAGGTCAGAATTAAACCAGATTTTTGTCTAGGAAAAAATATGAGTTCTTGACCTATTCATATGTTCAAACCTTTTCAACACCTTACATTTAACCTTACTGAACTCTTTTTATTTGCCATTTGGTTCATTTTCCCATTTTACCAGATTTACTTTGCATTCTACTCCTATCCCAAGAACATGATCATTCATCTATTTATCCTCTCCATCAATCTCACTCATACCTACACTAGAAAGAGAGGGGGCGGCCAGGTGGCGCAGTGAGTAAGAGCGCCAGCCCCAGAATCAGGAGAACTGGGATGGGTTCCAGCCTCAGATACTTAACACCCACACAA
Organism: Petaurus breviceps papuanus; assembly: GCF_028583685.1. Classification (NCBI taxonomy): domain Eukaryota; kingdom Metazoa; phylum Chordata; class Mammalia; order Diprotodontia; family Petauridae; genus Petaurus; species Petaurus breviceps. Next base: position 2,565,399 of record NW_027187316.1, read on the forward strand.
AATAACTGGCCATGTAACCTTGAGCAAGTTACTTAACCCCGATTGCTTAAAAAGAAAAAAGAAAAAGAGAAAGAAAAAGAAAAAATCTATAAAGAGAATCAATTCCAGACTTCAAAATTTAAGATAAGTAAAGCCCGTATACTTCTAATTGGGTAATGATACAAAGGATAAATACAGATTCCTCTGTCAGTTTCTAAAAGTTAAATTATCTCTACTTCCTGAATTTGTAATTTTAGTGTAATTAAATATAGTCCATAAATGAATTTATTTCCAAAGGATTCAATCAAAGTATCAATCACTGTATTTAGATATAGTACTAAATTTACTACTTTAAGAAAACACTACTGAAAGTGATCATTATTTAAGCAAGTGACTGAAAAAAGGAACAATACCTTCCATATAATATACCTAAAATTAATTGGATATACAGTTTAAAATTTAAGGAATTCTGCTTCAACCTTTTAAAAACATCAGGGCAGGGGGGCAGCTAGATGGTGCAGTGAATAGAGCACTGGCCCTGGCGTCATGAGGACCTGAGTTCAGATCCAGCCTCAGACACTTGATACTTACAAGCTGTGTGACCTTGGGCAAGTCACTTAACCCCAAGTACCCTGCCTTCCCTCTTCAAACTCCCCCCCCCAAAATAAAAATTAAAAAAAAAAAACATCAGGGCAGGGACAAACCATTTTGAAATGCTCTGAGGTTCACAACACAATCAGGCTCCTCCCAATTCACCACAACAGAGCAAGTCAGCATTCAACGGCCATGCCAATTCAAAATGTCCACTCTGACTCTTCTAATCACCTGCTTTCATGTGCAAAACTTACTGTCTATATTCATTTTCCAATAGCTAGCAAGTTTTTATTTTTACCATAATCTATGCTTCCTATCCCTGTAAAATCAAACTCCTGTTTAAAACAACAACAACAAAAAATCACCAATATCAACTAAACTCATTCATTCCCATATGCTCTCAACTCTACCCCTTCAATATACCACTCTAAATCTGCCTTCCCATTCAGCTATGACCTCTCTAAGGTCTGCTCCATAATCAACAAACTTCCATTCACTTTAATCCTCTTCCTTTCTCAGTCCTTCCATTTTCTGGAAGTCATTGAGACCTACTTTACTTCTGATGACACTGTTTCCCTGGTCTCCCTTTCCAGTACTGGTTTCATTTTCACTCACACATCCATAGTCATGGATTCTGTTTTCTAATACAATTTCTCCTTCTGTCTTCAATTTTATGGTTTAGCTCATGCCATTAACTTTATAGTTACAAACATTAGTTATTTCCCTTATCATACTTTTTCTTCTCTTTACTTCATCTTCATTTTTACAAAGAAGAATGTGGAGAAAGAGAAGGAATGGGACAAAAACTAATAATCTATCATTGAAATGATCTGCTCCCACTCTTTTGCTTACAGTACTTTCATTTAACGTGGAAGTTCTCGATTTTGGCTATGAAATTTTTAAGTATTTTCAATTTAGGAGTTCTCTTAGGACATGACTACTGGATTCCATTTTCACTCTAAACTCTGATTCCAAAGGATCTGAACAGCATTGTTTTAAGATATACTGAAATACTCTAAGTTTTTTGTTTCCTTATGGTTTTCAGGAAATCTGATGTTTCTTAAATTGTCTCTCTTTGATCTGTTTTCCCAGTCAATTGTTCTTGATTGTGGGTATATGACATTTTTCTCATGCTTTTCAATCTTCTGATATAGTTCTAAAATTTTTTCTTCCTTCCTAGTCACTGAATTCTATTTGCACCACTTTCTTTATCAGGTAAATCACTATTCCAGGGTAAGTTTTTCTGCTTTCTATTCAATATTATTTATACTTATTCCGATTTTATCCTCTGGAATTCTTATTTCATTTATACTCATTTTCTACCTCTTGTTTCATTTCTTTCAGTCACTCCTAAATCTTTGAAGCCTCGCCATTTTTTTCCTTCGAGGCTCTTTTTATACCTTTAGAGTCATTGTCTTTTTCTGGGTTTATGTCTTAAGTCATTTCACTTTTTAAAATTAATTTATTTTAAACTTAAATATACAATAAGAAAAAAAAGAAACATATTATAAACCTAAATACAAAATAAGAAAGAAAAGCATGCCATGTGCACAGCAGAACATAAGATTCAAAATATATAGCAATAAATTTCCATTTCAAGAAAGTCTATATAATATACACCACATATTGTGTTCCAAGCTATCCATCTTTTCTTTGTTTGATTTGCTGTAAGTTTTCTTTTGTTCTCTGCTGTGCACATTTTACTTTGTTCTTTTTTCCCCCCTTCCTCTCCCTCTCCTCCAAGAAGGCTACAATTAAGCATGGATGTGTGTGTGTATGAATATATGACGATGTATACGTAC
>NW_027187316.1:2568173-2617035 GCF_028583685.1 Petaurus breviceps papuanus
TCTGTATGCACCGCCCCCCCCCCCCCCGTGAAACGCACGCTGCACTCCGAACTGCATCCAATCAGAGCTGCAGCAGTGAGCGCGTCATCCTGTTCTTCCCCAGTGATTTGCTTGCTGGCGCCACTGAGAGCAGTGCTGCGGAGGAGAGCTGAGGCAGGACAACATAAAAACCCGGTATGTAAGCGGGAGTGAGGGGGCATGATGGAGGATAAAAAGGGCATGATGGAGGAAAAAAGAACTCAGGGGGCATGATGGAGTGAAAAGAAGGACTGATGGTCATAATTTTATTATTCTGCCTGTTTTGACCCCCAGACATGAGTACAAAAAGGAAGAGCTATACTGTTGAGTATAAGAAAGCAATTGTAGAGGAGTCACATGGCAAGAATCTTGCAGTTTTCTGTAAAGAAAAACTTTTGGATCTTCGAATGGTCAGAAAATGGAGAGCAGATTATAATAACCTCAATCAACAGGTGGATGAGGGAAAAGGGAAAAAGCGCAGGTCTGGATCAGGTCGGCAGCCCTTATATCCTGAATTGGAGATCCTCATTGGTGAATGCATTGCTGACAGGAGAGCAAAGGCCTTGGTTGTGCGCAGGGCTGATACGGTATTCAAGCATTTGCCCTTTCAATGGCACCAGAGTTTGAAATGGTCTCAGAAGGATTCAAAGCATCACAACACTGGTTGGACGGTTTCCTTCAACGGTATGAACTGTCCCTAAGAAGATCAACAACACTGTTTAAGCTGGAAGATGCTGAAGTTATTAAACGTGCACTTGCATTCAAGTCCTTTATTGATAGGATAGACATTTCCAAGTACCAAACCTGCAATATGATTGCTATGGATGAAACTGCAGTGTTTATGGGACAAGGATCTCAAACAACAATTCATCACAGGGGTGCAACGTCAATCTACATTCCCACCACTGGCTATGAAAGTGCACGGGTCACCTGTGTTTTGGCAATTCGTTTGGATGGAAAAAAAGCCACACCTCTAATCATCAGTAAGGGCAAGAAAGATAAGATTGAACCTGTATCTGGCATTTACGTTCTTGAAACCAAAAAAGCCTGGTGTACACAAGCCGTTATACCGTAAAAAAGTGGGTTGATTTAATGCTGCCACTTGTTATACGAGGTAACCAAAGAGGTCTGATAGTCTGGGATTCAGCCAGCACTCACCGCGCTAAAGAAATGAAGAACTTCCTTGCAGAGAGAAGAATAGATCAAGTAATGATTCCTGCAGGAATGACTGCCTATCTCCAGACCCTTGATGTTGCAATAAACAAGCCATTCAAGGACCATTTGCGCATGGAAGTCAATGACTACATTGAAAATAGAATGGAAAGAAATCAGCGTGGAAACTTTGTGAAGCCCTGTCTGCAAGAAGTCGTGACTTGGGTGAAGACGTCATGGGATAAAATTACTGACAGCTGTGTCGCCAAGGCACTACGAGCAGGTTACCTGGACAAGACATATTCATTTAAAGAGAGCTATATTGCTGGACGTGACAGATTGGGTCCACTTCTTCTGAAGGAAATGGAGGCGCAAGACATCCAGGACGGAATTCAGGGTATGGACACTTATGACAATGTTGTTGAAGAAGATGACATGATCATTATTGAATAAAGGTACATTTTTTTGTTCACATTTACCTGTTTATTGCTGTCAATGTTCATTAAAATAAGCCCTCCCCTGAAAATAAGCCCTCTGGTGTTTTTCTGTCCAAAAAAAAAATTTAATAAGACAGTGTCTTATTATCGGGGAAACACGGTACATAACCTATGCCCCCAAAGATCCCTCCCTTATCCTCTCCCCCCATCCTAAAATTCCTCCCTTATCCTCTCTCCCCTCCTTATCTTCTTAGTTTTTTAAATTTCTTTCTGAATTTAGAAGGCTTTTATGCCCTTTTAAATATATATGTACTATTCCCTCAACCCATTCCCAATGAGAGTAGGCTTCCAGAACTTCTAGCCCTCCATCTAATTCCTCTGTCAGTTCTTCCTGTCACATTTCATTTGTCTAAGATAACTACTCTTTTTACCTTTTCTTAGAAAGTTTACTTTTTAATTATCACATCATACTCAGTTCTACCCCAATCTTTTTCTTTCAAACTACCTAATTACTAATAACAATTAGAGATACAGTTTACATTGTATAAAAGGTAAACAGTCTGTCCTTATTGAGTCCCCTGTAATTGATCTTTGATGTTTACTTCATATTTTTCTTGGATCTAATATATCAAATTTTCTATCGATTTCAGGTCTTTTTGCAACAAAATCCTGGAAGTGTGGCAATTCATTGCATATCCATTTTTCTTTTCATTCAGGATTATGCTTAACTTTGCTGGGTATGTTATTTTTGGCCATAAGCCCAGATCTTTTGCTCTTCAACATATAGTATTCCAAGACCTGCTTTCTTTTAGTGTAGACACTGCTGGGCTAATTCTAATTGTGGCTCTGTCATATTTGAATTTTTTTTCTTATTACTCATAATATTTTCTCTTTGATCTTGGTATTTCAGAATCTAGCTAAAATATCCCTGTAGGTTTTCCTCACAGGATCTCTTTCAGTTGCTAATCTGTGGATTTTTTTTCTATTTCTGTCTTTCCCGCTTGCTGTAACACTGCAGGACAATTTTATTTAATTATTTGTTGTATTATTATATCAATATTCTTTTTTGATCATAGCTTTCAGGCAGTCTGATTATTCTTGTTTTCTCTTCTTGATCTGTTCTCCAGGATCGGTTGTTTTTCTTATGAGATGTTTCACTTTATCTTTTATTTTTTTTCATTCTTTGTATTTTGTTTTGTTATTTCTTGGCCTTGTATAACTTTACTGGCTTCCCCTTGCCCAATCCTAATTTTCAAGGAGTCGTTTTCTTAAGATTCTGGATCTCCTTTTCTAGTTGGCTTTCTTTTCATAATCATCTTGTTTTTCTTGGATTGTTCTCATTTAAAATTTTTTTTCCTCAATCACTTTCATTTTATTCTTAAAGTCTTTTAAGTTCTTTGATGAATTCTTTTTGGGCAGGTGACCATTTGACGTTGCTCTTTGGAGTACAAGAGGCTATTTTTGCTTCAATATCTCCTTTGAAGTAGAAACCTGGTCTTCTCTATTTCCATAGTATCTTTCTATGGTTGGGTTCTTTCTCCTTTGCCTGCTCATTTTTTTTTTTTATAGAAGCTTGTTATTGTAATCACCTCTAGTCCTGGGATATGGGGGAATGGTGTCTCTGGCCTCAGATCCTTCTTCAGTTCTCCCCTCTGGCTTGGAACTGAAACCAAGAATTATGCCCTCCTGTAAGTGTCCATAGCCAATGGCATTCCCTGTCCCACTGCTTCTGCATTCACTGGACTGTGCTGGTTCTTTCCTGCCCAGGGCCATTTCTACCCAGCACAGCTAGGCTTGATTTCCCTTATCAGCAAAGGTTCCCTCAATCTTCCCCTGCTCAGACACCTGACTCCCCACACTGTATAAGAGGTGAAAATTCCTGTGGCTGGGGCCAAGGCTACCTCCCAACCCAGCTAGCCCCAGGGTTTGCTACTTGCTGTTTCTGAGAACTAGCCTGGAACTGTTTACACTTCACAGGGACCAAATGTCAGATCTTCTCTGGTTGTCCCAGGAGAACCACTGTCCTGTCCCAACTCTTCTTTATTTTAACTGCTCTGCATTCGCCCTGAGATGCTGTTTTGTCTTGTTTGTGGAGGAAATCTGGAGAGCATGGAATTTTCTGATCTACTTCACCATCTTCCCAGAATCCTCCATTGGTAATTTCTTAATCCACAGAACTTCACTGGGTTCAGTATTTTCTTGTTTATTCATATTTCCAGCCTCAATTTCTGATTTGGGTCTTTGTACTCTGGCCAGTCTCTACCTCTACTTTTGTACTTTTAGACAGAATATTTAAGCCTTGTTTGGTCCTGTCCACAATTTCTGAAGTTCCTATAAGAGATTAAACTTCCCCTGGCTTTATCAGCTTCTCTCCTCCACCTCCCAAAGTGACTCCAGTCAGAACAAGATATGACTTTGACTTTCCTAAAACATTCTCAGCGAGAAGGCTATGGGTTTCTGATCTCCTTAGAACATCCTTAAGTTACAGAACCAGCAGAATTCAAACCTGTTTGCCTTAATGCGTGCTAACTTCCCTGGCAGGGACCCTTCTCTGGTGTACATTGGCTATGTTTTTTAAAGCTTTGCACTGTTTGAAGAAGTTAATGCTGGTTCTCTATTGTGATTAAATTTCCTGATTACTAATGGATCGATCTTAGACCTTTTCTAGATCTTTGCTGTTGCAGATATAAGAGACTTAGGCTTCTTTATTAATTTTCATGTCACCATCTGACCTGAAAGTAGGTCCTTAACTAACACTTTAAAGGGCCCTTTAAGACATCTAAATCTTCTAATAGGTAAGCAATAAAAATGTCAAATAGCTAAAGTTTTGTGAATCTTGATTTCTTCTCTTTAGGTGGGGGAAATAACATTGTCACTACTACCTAACATTTTCAACAAACACATCTTAAACATCTTTTATATGCAATTCAAATATATTGTGCCTTGACATGGCACGTTATTTTCACAATATGAAAAACAGTCCTTGCTCTCAAAGAGCTTGAACTCTATAACTTCCAATAAAAACTACAATAAAGCAATTAATATGGTGAATTCAGAAACTCAAGAGGATGACAAATTACACCTAAATCTACTCGATGCCAAGGATCACAAAGGTGCCAAAACTTTAGAAGGAAACATCACAATTGTTTTTTACTTGCAAAAAAAAAAAAACTACAGACGTAACTAAAAGATCAACTAAACAAAAGCTCCATTGAATTAATAGTCACAAAAAAATCCCCTGTTAACATTTCAAAATGAAAAGAGAAAATTAATATTTCTAAAACTCTAAGGTATTAGGGTTACCTGATGGCTTTTGTAAAAGGTATTAAACCTGTGGTTAACTGTTTGTTCCCAAGAGTTAATCATATTTAAAGGTTTCTATTCTTTTAAAAACATTTTACTATGATTTGTTTCTTTGGCATTACAATTTGTTATTTCTTATGGTCACATTTCTCAGGGCATCTGGATGGCAACTGCACCAGGCCTGGACAGAAAGACTCATCTTCCAATGTTCAAATTTAGCCTCAGATACTTCCTGGCTGTGTGATCCTGGGCAAGTCACTTAATCCTGTTTGCCTTATATAGGCCAACCATAAAATGGTCTGGAAAAGGAAATGGCAAACCACTCCAGTATCTTTGCCAAGAAAATTTCAAATGTGGTCACAAAGAGTCAGACACAACTGAAGTGACTGAACAACAGCAGAAGTTCACTCTAGTGAAAAAAATCCCAATATGCTTATTTTACTGTCAAATCACAAATAATTCTGATGGTAATCAATTATCTAATTGTAAAGTATATTGTGAAAAGCATCTCTTGAAAGAGATAAGAGGGCAGTTCATGTGAAAAATAAAACATTCCCCCCCACCACTTTATTATTGCTATCCATTTTATAGACTAATTATATATAAAAAGATACTCCCACTGCTTAATAATATTACATTTTAGAAAAAAAAAAGTAAGAAGAATTAGAAAACATGCAACTTGAGCTAGTTCAAATTTTTTGAGAAAATATCTCAGATTTTCTGTGTAAAATAATCACTAGCTTATTCATCACATCAAAAAAAATCAAATGAAACAAAAATGAAGTGAACTTGAAAGTGCTCTAAGAGTATAACAAGTTTAAGTAAAGTTCAGTTCCATACCCTGTCCGGTCTTCTTTCATCTACTTCACTACCAGCCATTCTTGTCCGGAGCTTGACTGAACCTTCTTTAAAAATATCTCCAAATCCAACTCCCCGAATTTTCTTTGGCTGTGTAATTGATCCAGCTGCAGTTTCACTCTCATTCCCTAGAGAGGCTAAAGGTGAGGTAGGGCTAATAAAAACAGCTTCTGAAAGAAAAAAAAAATAAGAAAATTTAGTACAAAAACAAAAAATATTGAATTTCACTCCACATGGGAAAGTTTATCTATATATTCAGGCTACACTAATCTCTTTACCAACTCTCTGAACTTCAACATAACTGACAGTATATACCACATATTTTAACAATGATCTACTACTAAAAATATAACTTAACTAGTTTATGTCTCTCTGTATCTTCCTTCACAAACTGGAAGACAAATTAAAAAGCAAAACTGTGGCCATTTATCAGATATGTTTATGTGTTTTCCTTAACCTCTCCAACAAAGTTAATCCTTGAGTAAAAATATTGGTTAATACAAAATCAACAAATAACTTTATAATACTAAGTCTCTGGTCCAATTCATCACTATATCAGTTTAAAGGAAGGGTTTAAAATAACCACAGTTCAGATTTTGTGAGGCCAGTGCAAGAGACTCAAATAACTATATACATTTTTATGCCAAACACTAAGAAATTTTAATGCTCTAGCATGAATGCAGTGGTTAAACAAAAAAAGGAAGTGAAGAGGAGAAAAAAGGGAAGTGGAAAAAGGAGAGGAAACAGTGCAACTGTGGCACATATATTCTGTACATAACAAATATGAACTGCCAATATATAGTGCTATAATTGATTATATATAATGTATCATAGTATTATATACAAAGACAAAATAATTTAATATATAATATGCATATATAAATATACATTTAATACATGTACATACATATGTGTGTATATGTAACAAACACACAACGGGGAAAATGTGTTTTTTTTATATGAAAGCACTAAATGTTTTGATTGCTACAGTTTGCACATGACCATTATCCAGCAAAATTTATGATGTTTGATTAAGGCAAGGAGACTTCTAATGCTTCTATTCACAAATCAAAAGATCAGGATCTCCAAATTACAACTTAAAACTACATATTTAATTATTTAATTTCTCCATAATTGCTCTACATAAAGCATTCATTCATTTGGCATCTGAGAATTAGAGCTTATTTCCAACCACTGGCTCCAAACCCATAAACACAAAGTCCAGATTTGGACTGAGAGGTCTAGGGAGAAAGCATGGCACATAGTAAAAGTCATAGTCGGTGAGGTCAGTGGACTGGAGTTTAAATCCTGCCTCTGACAGTTTCTATCTATGTGACCTTGGACAAGTCATTTAAACTTCCCTGGGCTTCCATCTGTGGAAGCCAAATGTATGATAAATATATGATAAAGTCCTTCTAGCTCTATATTTTTAAGCTTTCATTTTTATAATGACAGTTCTTCAAAGTTATTAAAAATCATGCTAATTTAAGAGTCAGAATTCAAAAGTCTTCACACTAAAACTGTAACATCATCCCCAATGTCTTTGCAAAGAAACTAAAGGAAAAAATTACACCCAGAAAGTTTTATTCAAGATTTCAGGATCCCTACATAACTTTAGAGTCTAGTTCATATCTTCATCAATAAAAACCACTTCATCTAAAATGTAAATTCAAATCAGTCTTAGGGAAAAGTTGGAAAGGACCAGTGATAAAATAAAAAATGATAAGCAACATCAATGCCTATCATAAGCAAATTGGTTGGAAATATTTTACATTTCAAGGTATGATATCACAATGGTTGTTACCTGTACTTTTAAAATTCTTCCTAGAAAGTTTGTAAACTGTATATATGTATTTGATGATAATATAGCTTTCCTTGGTATTACTACCTCAATCATTTCCTATTTCCAAAAGGATGGATTAGACCCTAGGTTTCAGTCCTACTCTCAACCCTCTCCCCCACTCCCAATCTTAATGAAGAATTGACTAGCTGATTCAATCAGTCATTAGTGATTGATAAACATTACATTCTAGGTTGATGTTTTCAAGGAAGTCTACAGTTAAAAAAAAATTAAATTAGCATCATCAATACTCCTTGGGAAACCACCTTATTTTTACATATCCCTGGTCAGAGAACTTCTTTCGTACTGTTTCCTACATAAGTATAGTTCTTAAGGGAGTAGCATGGTACAATGGAAAAATTATTGACTGAATAGTCTTAATCTTTATAAATTCCCATTCTATCACTTTCCAAATTCAGTTTCTCTTACCTAGTTATTTGATTCTCCACTCTTTATTAGAGAGTGGAGCACAGGGGAAGAGAAGTAAAGGGAAGGGAAGAGAGGGTGAAAAAAAGAGGAGAAGGGAAGGGACGTGAATTTATTAAGCTTCTACTATATGACAGGCACTGTACTAAGCAACTTTGCAAATATTTTCTCATTTGATTCTTTCATTGAAATCCTTCCATAATTTCATTAAGTCTGAAATTATGTGAGAATTAGCTAAAAGGTTCACAAATGATCATCAAGCAAGAAGACTAGCAAATTACTGATGACATCTTAAAGAGGGGTACCAGAAGGAGCTTTTAAAAATTATAGAATAGCACATGCTATTTCCCTATCAGGTGTGTTAGTTGGGTTTTTTTTTAATGCTACTCCTCTTTATTGATCACTTGATCAATTAACAAAATATTATGCTACATTCCAATGTCAACATGATTTACCTGATTCCTCTTGAGCTTCATGGGCTTCTCCATCATCAGCTATTTCTAATTCTTTCACAAAATTTGAAGGAAACAATCCTGACTTGTTGTTCAAAGTTCCACTCCACCAGCCTTCTTCTACCTAAGAGAATTCATAATTCAGGTTTGTTTTTTAAAAAGAAAATACTAAAAACACTGACAGAGCAATGATTAATCATCAAGAATTTGTTAAGTGCTTGTTATATGGCAATCACTGCACAAAGCCCTAAGGATGAAAAAAAAAAAAAGCCAAAATGACCCTAACCTTTTACTGCAGGAGAAAAACATATACATAAATCAGCATATACAAAACAAATAGAGCAAATTTAAGGTGCCATTAGAGGGGAAAGCACTATCTACTGGGGGCATGGGGACAAAAGTACTCCTAGACAAGTTGGCATTTAATCTGAGTCTTAAAAGAAGCCAGAGATTCTAAGAGGCAAAAGTGAAATAAACCAAAGAGAGGGACAGAAATTATGCCTAAAGGATAACGTAACTCCAAATGTCTCCATGATCTAGGACACCCAGAAAATTTAAGAAAAAAAAAAAGTCTACTTTGAGCTCAGTCAACATTCTCTTTCCCATCACTCATCATGGTACAGGCAGCAAGGCTGCACTAGTCAACCCCAAAAACTGAGTTACAGACTTGCAACAAAACGCAAACCCATACCCTGGTCCACCCTCCCTCTTTCCAGTGCCAGGGAGACCCTGCTCCAGGATGTGGGGAGTTTGTTGAATCCTCACTGGCCAAGCACCACAGCAGCATTCTGCATGGCAACAGATTTCTAAAGGAGAATGGAAAAACAGAGGGAACAAGGCAGGACACATACCTAGGCTTAACTCAACCCTGCACCTCTTTTGTCCCAGAGTCTTGGAGAACTAAACTCCACATTAGCAAAAATCACCTCTGGCTGCAGTGGCACCTGTGTGACATATCTGAATTGGTAAGCCAGAGTAATCAAGAAGTAAAGAACTAGACAGGTATGTGTATATAGGGGGTGAGGGGAAGACCTGTGCAGCATACCACTAAGCCTGAGGGAAAGAGCTCAGCATCTGACTGGGGTCATTTCTATCCCCAAAAAAGTCACCTTAAGTGGAGACCAAGGCTAGTGAACCACGAACGGCTCTGCAGGAAGTTAAAAAACTCCGAGATGTAGTCACTGAGGAAACAACCATCAGAGAGAAAGGTGTCAAGATAGCTGAGCAAATGGGGAAAATAAAGGGGAAAAAAGACTGAAATCACCAAAGATATCAGAAAAAAGAAAATTCAAAGACCTTGAATATAAAGAGATAAATCAACATGCTCTCTATCCAAGTAAAACACACCAATCTTGAAGACAAGATGCATAAAGACAATGTAAGGATTGTTGGTCTCCTAGAAGAACACAAGTCAAAAAACCTGAACATCATAATTTAAGAAAAAATACAAGAACTTCTGAAGGCAGAAAATGAAATATCAAATGAAAATAAAATTACCTTGAGAAAAATACCCAAGAATAAAAACTCACTATTTAACAAAAACTGCAAAATAGTATGGGAGAAAGTAGGAACAGACCAACATTTTACACCATATACCATGATAAAGTCAAAAAAGATACATTACTTAGATAGAAAGGTAGATAGTATAAGCAAACTAGGAGAGCAAGGAATAGTTTACATGTCAGATTTATGGAGAAGAGAAGAATTCATGACTAAAAAAGATAGAAAACATTATGAATCGCAAAATGGATAATTTTGATTATTTAAATTGAAAAGCTTTTGCACAAACAACGCCAACGCAACCAAGATTAGAAGTGAAACAGAAAGCTGGGAAACAATTTTATAACCAGTGTCTCTGATAAAGGTCTCATTTCTAAAATATAAAGAGAATGGAGTCAAATTTGTAAGAATACAAGTGCTTCTCTAACTGATAAATGATCAAAGGATATGAACAGGCAGTTTTCAGAGGAAGAAATTAAAGCTATCTATAGTCATATGAAAAAAATGCTCTAAATCACTATTGATTAGAGAAAATGCAAATCAAAACAGCTCTGAGGTACCACGTCATACCTATCAGATTGGCTAACATGACAAAACAGGAAAATGATAAATGTTGGAGATGTGGGATAATTGGAATACTAATGCATTGTTGGTGGAGTTGTGAACTGATCCAATCATTCTGGAGAGCAATTTGGAACTATGTCCATAGGGCTATAAAACTGTATACCCTTTGACCCAGCAAGACCACTTCTAGGTCTGTATCCCAGAAATGATAAAAATGGGAAAAGGACCCACACGTACAAAAATATTTATAGCAACTCTTTTTTGTGGTGGCCACTAATTAGAAATTGAAGGGATATCCATCAAGTGGGGAATGGCTAAACAATCTATGGTATTTGACTGTAATGGAATATTATTGTGCTATAAGAAATAACAAACAAAATGATTTCAGAAAAACCTGTAAAGACTTGCATGACTGATGCATACAGCAATATTGTTCAGTGAATAACTGTGAATGACTTACTATTCTCAGCAATATAGGAATCCAAGACAATCCCAAAGATCTAATAATAGAAAATGCTATCCACAAACAGAAAAAGAACTACAGAGTCTGAATGCAGATCAAAGCATACTTTTTCCTCTTTTTTTTTCTTCTTTCTCATGGTTCCTCCCATTGGTTCTAATTCTTCTTTACATCATGACTTAATGTGAAAATTTGTTTAATATGAATACATATGTAGAACCTATATCAGATTACAGGCTGTCTTGGGGAGGAGGGAGGAAAGAAAGGCAGAGAAAATCTTACAGAAGTGAATGTTGAAAAATAAAAATTAATTAATATTTTTTTTAAAAAGAAAAATGCCCAAGGCTGCAAATTCCTAAGCACACAGCAGTTAAAATTAACAATGCAAAATTCAAAAACAACAAATTTTGCAAGTGATCAGGAAAAAAGTGGGGAAGGGCAGAAAAAGGCCTTGTTTTGGTAGTGAGAGGGGATTCCACTGATGAATACTATATAATGGGAGAAGGGAGATGGGAACCTTTTGCTAGGTGTGGTCTGGGGGATCTGGTGAATAAAAAGACTACTTGTCCCACCCTTGGAAGGGGGAACTGGAATCCCTAGGAGAAATGAGCACCTGAAGAGTGGGAAGGCATGGACTCCATGAGGAGATTTTGAGGCAAATGGGAAAGGATAACCAGAAAAGGGTATTGATCAGTGGTGGCCTGCATTATCAGAGAAATGGGGGTGGGGGATGGAGGTGTCCTACCACAAAGCAGCATCCTCTCTGTTACCTAGAGTAACTGGTATTGTTCTGGGACTAAGTTACAATGGAAAAATGGGAATGCAAGGTGAAGTTGCATAAGGCAGTAGCAGAAACTGTCTACAAAGGACATTATAGGACAGATACATTCAAACCTAATTCTAAGGCTGTAAACCTGTGTGACAAGGAGGATTGTGCCCCCTTGACAAAAATGGAGTAGAGGGTTTAGAAGAAAAGATAAAGAGTTCTGTTTTGGATATGATGAGTTCAAGTTGCCTACAAAATATGCAGATAATCAGGTACCAATTAACAATGGTAGAAGAAGTCCTCAATAGGAGCCAACTGAATGACACAGTGGAAAACACACAATGCTTGCAGTCACAAGTACCTAGGTTCAAATCTTGGCTTTTTACTTACTACCTGTGTGATTTTAAACAACTCATTTTCCTTCTATGGGACCAAATTTTCTCCCATGTAAAATGAGAATGCCAGGGAGAGATGAGTTATAAAGGTCCTTCCACCAGTAAATCCTATGATAGTTAAGAGTCAAGGGAGACTTGTTTCACACTAAGCAAATCACCTTGATCTTGTATCTTTATGCATAAAATAAGAAGAGAGGCCACTAAAAGTAACTCACTTATATAGTACATTAACATTTACAATGCATTTTCCTTACAACACTGTGAAATAGATAGTAAATGTATTATTTTATCCCCACTTTAGACATAAGGAAATCAAAACCAGGAGAAAGGAAGTAATTTGATTGTGGTCACCCAGTAAATATTGGTTATAAAGGAATTTAGGTCTCTTGATTACAAAATCCAATGTTCCTTCCTTCTCTAAAAACACTGTTATACTTCATCAAATTTCATTTAGTCCCAAAATAGTCTGACTAGGTAATTTCTAAAGCATCTGAAAACTAGGAAATTCTATCATATCTTACAAACAAAACTGAATGGTCTTGATAGTAAATATAAAAAGGAATTCAGAGAAGGGAAAAATTAATAAGAACTGAAGTAGTGAGATAATGTAACAGCAGAAATGGAACTTGAACTAAGTCTTGAGGTTTAGGAAGAACTTTGGGAAAGAGAAGGGCGGCATTCCAAGTTATGAGATCACATCTCATAATCATAATGAAACCTGGATAAATTGCCTCAATAGAGAGGATCAAAGGCATTATATGTAGGCAAAACAGTAAAAGCAAAGGAAGAGGGCAGAAGTAGCAGGATGTATGAAGGGTAAATACAATGAGAAAATCAATCAAAATGGAGCAAACTCTAGATGTTTAAGAATATCAGGAAATATAGCTGAATAGATAAAATTGAGACTTTGGGTAAAGAATAACCTGAAAGGCAAGAAAATAAATCCTAAAAGAAAAGAAAGTAATACAGAGTACTAAGACAAAGCAAAAGGTATCTTAGGAAACTCTTTAGTTATATATAATAGACTGACAGTGAAGATACTACATAAATTTGCTGTCATAAAGGTTCAAAAGCCCTGGGATGTCTACAACAGGCAAATGTGAAAGACATCTCAAGGAAGTTAACAATTAAACTCAAGTTGGTGAGGACCACAGAGACCATCTAGTCTAGCCCTTCACCTTTACCAAAGAGGTAAAGTGATTCAAATCTACATCTTCCAACTCCAAATCCAGCATTCTTTCAATTTTAACACCTTATATCTTAACATAATCTCATATGAACTGAATTTATAGTCAGAAGGGGCTGGGTTCAAGTTCTAACTCTGTTTCTTATATTATTATAGGCAAATCACTTCCCTTCTCTGGACCTTCACTTCCTCATTAATTAGCATCAATAATAGGAATGCTAATAAATAATAAAATTACATTACTTTGCTAATAGTAGATAGTAATTCCATTAATTCGCTACATTATTTGACTTGCTACTTGATATTTCACTCCTATGATTACAAATTAGAGAACAATAATTACAGAGTTTTGTTTTGTTTACCATTTTCCATATACTAGAGCACAACAGGCTTTTATTATTGTTTTTAAGATTACGACATGGGATCTAGAGCTGGAAGAGACCTCTATTATACTGTAATCAATTAATAAGTAAGGCATATTCTATTTTTTTTTCTAGGCAAGTAAATATCCTGTCTCCCCATATAAGTCTTTTCTGTACACTATTTCAAAGTGGGGATTGGGGGAGGAAATGCATCTTGAGATAGATGAAACCTTGTGAAAAATTCTTAAAATTGAAGTACTCCACTTCCAAAGTTGTAAAAAATTATATACAAATATTTGAGAAGCTGGTACAAAGCCTCAGACTTTTTTTTCCTCCATTTGAGAGGAGGTAAGAAAAAAAATAGATTTCTGTAAATTAAAAAAAATAAAATAAAATAAAATTTAAAACAAAAAAAAATTAAATGCTCCCTGTTTAACTTCTTTAGGGGAAAAAAAATAGGGAGAGAAAGAGGCTAGAATTGTGATTTCATTGATAAAGGAAACTCCAGAGGAGTCAATTTCCTTTACCCCTACAGGTCAGTACCTTCTCTTTAATTTACTGTTTTAGAAAACTGCCTATAAAACACTGAGAGGCTAAGTGACTTGCCCAGAATGTGTCCAAGATGGGTATCAAACCCAGGTCTTCCTGGATCATAAGCCAGCTACCTATCTAAAATATTATGCTGCTTCATATATAATTATATAACACCATTTAATATAGGCTGTTCTACCAAAGAGATATTTTTTAAAATCTATTTTAATTCTGGAGAATCCACTTTTTTATACAAATCTCATATTATGCCTCTAAATTCAGACTAAGAGTTGGGATATGTGATCAAGGAACTTTTGGACATTTGGCAGTAATAATGATTATATTGTATGTAATATACAATATATATTGCTGGATTAATTAATTCAAAGATTAATATAAAAACCTCTTTGAAATTTAAACAAACCTAAACAGAGAAATAAAGTGGCAACAATCATATGGATCTGACTCCCCACCAGAATATGTTGTAGTTTTTATTCTTCAAATTCATACTTGGAGATAATAATCTTTATTACAGATAACTACCAAGAAAATTTATAAAATAATACTCTCTCTTTAAAAACAATCCTACATTAAAGGTGGAGAGAAGTTGGGAATATTTAAAAGCCAATTCTAACTGGTCATGATGACTGGAGGGAGGGACCAAATCAGGGAAGGGTTTATTTAGCATAAATGTTTTCATGAATATCCAAAATGCTGAAGGCTAAGGAATCCTTAACTTGGGATCCATGACTTAGTATTTTAAATATTGTGATAACCATATTTTAATGTAGTTGCATTCCTCTGTAATATTATGTATTTTATGTATTTAAAAATATTGAGGAGTCAAGAGGCTTCATTCACCAGAATGCGAAGAACTGCCACAAAATAAAAAAAGTTAACAGTCTACGCTACAGCACAAACTCATTCAATTTGCAGAATAACATTTACTCAAAAATTACTCAAATTTCAAAAACTGCCAGTGTGGGACTTTGCTTTGCTTGACTATGAATTATTTGTTTAAAAAAAGGGCAGAGGAAGAGTGTTTTGTTTTAAATTGGAAGAGCAGAGTGGAAGGGAGACTAGCATTAGAATGGCCAACAAAAGAAGAAAGGAGAGTGACATTTTTAAAAATGCATAGAAGAGAACAAAAGGACTAGAAGGAAACAGAAAAATGTAGGAAAACTCTAAAAGTCACACATTGAATTTATTATATACTTAAAAGGAAAACAGATTTTAGGCTTCATATGTAATCCTTATTCTGTTTGGCTTCATATGTGGAAATGATCATTTTATTTAGTATTCTGGTTAGTTCAGAATTCTAAAAAATTAGTTTATACTACTGAATTCTATTAGGAGAAAAAAAAATACCTTATTTCCCCCCCCTCAGGTCTGTGCTAAACTCAGAATCAAAAAGCTTATATGTGTTTACTTTGATTAAAAATTTCAATAGAAAACAAAGAAAAAAAAGTAATAGTGTTATATGTAATTAATACTATAACAGAGTTGTTATCCAAAGATCATAGATTGTACAAATCACTTTCAGTAAAAAGAATATATTCAAATCTAGATATATAAGTGATCATCTATGCATACTTTTAAACAGAGTACTATTTTAGCTTCACAAATAAGTAAACTTAAAAAAACTGAATCCTATTGGATTTACTATCATTAAATGCATACATACACTTGAATCCTTATACAAATTAATTAGGCAGCAATTAAGTTACATAGTAATTTTTTTAAAGCACATTTTTCTTATACCTGTAAACAAAGTACTAAAAAAGATAGATCAAATACCTTATTTATCTTTAATTTATCTATTTATTTATTTTGCTTACCTCTTCATTAATATCAATAACATCTCCCACTCTGAGTTCTAATTCATCTTCATTTTGTGGAACATACTCATAGAGAACTTTACACTGCCGCTTCTTTGCTTCTAAAGAAAAAGACATGACAAAAAATTAAGCTTTAAAGTAGCATTAAAATAAGAATAACACCTTCCTGTTTACGTATTTAAATTTAACAAGTTATTTTTATACAACTGAACCTTTTTAAGCAGGCAAAGGAGCTAACCACAAAGGAGCCTACATTCTAGACCCAAACCCCAGCCTAGTTAGACCAATTTGAGTACAAAGTAACAAGTTAGACACACCCTTCTGGGCAATGACAATTTCTATTTGTAAACCAGGATACACCAATTACATAGAAGCAAACATTGGCACTGCCAATTACAAGACTAGAAAAACGGACTTTTAAAGGCTATATTGGCACAACAGATGAGTCACAGAAGAGTACTCCAGTTCAATAATTGCCCATTTCCTGATCAAAGTCTAAGAGTAGTGCTTTTTTTAAGTGTCAGCTATTTTTAAAAAAAAACTTCCACAACTCTAGAAGACAGTAATGTGTGAAAATTCAATTTCTTTACTCTTTCCCCTTACCCTCCATATCCAATCAGTTGCCAAATTTCTCTCTAAGCTATCTTCCACACAGCTATCAGATTAATAGCCCTAGCACAAATGTTCAAAAAAGCTTTAGTGAAGCCCTGCTAACCTCTGCATCAATTCCTTACCCCAGCTTACATTTAAAGTACTCCACAATCTGGCTGTTACCTAACTTTCTAAATGTATTTCATATCACTGCCCTTCATGTACTCTCTATTCCAGAAAAGCTAGCCTATTAACTCTTCTCAAAATCTGAACTTTCATCTTCTACCCGTTTTTGCAAAGGCTATTTTCTGATAGCATTCCCCCACCTCCTTAGATTCTCTATCTTCTATGTGTACTTTTAAGATTACTATTTTAGTTGTTCAAGTAGGTGAACTGAAGACTATTGAAGTTACTATTATTAAAACCTTACATACACTTGAATCTTTATACAAAGGAATGTCAGCAATTAAGTTAGAGTAATCTTTTTTTTAATAGCACATTTGTCTTATACCTTTAAACTCTCAGACTCTCTAGTTTCCTTCAGGCCAGTACAAGTGCCACTATTACTCTTTTCTTGCTCTCTCCAATTGAGTTTTCTTCCTCCTCAAATTATCTTGTATTTACTGATCTGCTTTACATGCTGCATGCGCCCAAGCTTCAACAAAATGTAAAATAAGGAGTTTGTACTTTTATCTTAGGAAAACAGAGCTACTGACGGACTCTGATATGGGAGTAACATAGTTAAAATACCTCAGGAAGGTAATTTTGACAGATGTGTGAAAGAAGTACTGCAGAAGAGAGACTGAAGACAAGAGGACCAATTAGGAGGTTATTCCAATAATTCAAGTAAATGATTTGGTCTTGAAGAGGGTGACAATGCAAGTTGGAAGATGTATGGATGAATGGATGGATGGATGGATGGATGGATGGATGGATGGACGGATGGATGGATGGATATGTGTGTGTGATATGTATAGAAGTAGAATCAAGAGGATTTGGCAAATGCTTTAATGTAGGGGAAGAGGAAAGTGTCAAAGATGCCTTGAAGGTTTCAGGGCTGGTTATTAAAAGGTATCATTAACAGGACTAAAGAATTTGAGAGGAGGGGGCTGATTTAGAAGGGAAAGCTGTGAGTCAAATCTTAAATATGTTCAATCTGAGGTGCTGGCAAGACATCCTAGTGATATCTAAAAAGTAACTGAAGACACAGCAGTGAAGCTCAGGAGGAGAGACTGCATATACAGAGAAGAGAATAGAAAAAGAAAAAAAATAGAAAGAATAGAAATGAGGGTCAAGACAAAACCTTGGGAGATACTCACATTTCAAGCGGAAGAGGAAAAAGATAAGCCATTGAAGTAGTTGGATAGGAAGAGAACCAGGGTATTACTGAAGCCAGGGGAGGGTATATAGGCAGTTTTCAAATTTGAGTAAGTAGGTCAAGGTCAAAGTATAATTTTAGAAAATAATTTCACACTTTTGTTCAGAATAATGAAGTTAGAAGGAAAAGACAGGGAGACCAATTAGGATGCTGAATAATCAAGACTTGGATGACAAAGATTTAGTCTCAGGTAGAAGCAATGCTATCAGAAAGAAAAGATTTTTAAGGTTAAGGCAATATAGGACTTGGTGACTGGTTATATAATTTTTTTCTAAATAGTAAAAAATAATTAAGATTCTGAGCCTGTAAGACTAAAAGGACAGTGAAGCCATTGATAAACTGTTAAGTTAACTGGAAAGGGGAGATGACTCTGGAGAGGAAGGGGTGGTAAAAATCAATGATGTTAGAAAGTTCTTGAAAATCATAAGAATGCTAAAACTCCAGAGATGGACTATTTGATACTTCTTTGAAACTCAGAGTACACAACTTAACATGCTGTATGTAATATTCAATATGAGCATGATTTCTTATCTTACTAAAGCATACATTAAGTCTTCCATAGTTATTTTCCTTTCTGTTTATAAACTAGGCAATAGCTCTTAAAATTTACCACAGAAAGCAACATTTTCCCTAAGGATGTTTTTCATGGAAAGCAGAAGTATGACAGCTATGTCCATTTTTTGCATCTTAAATTAGATGCCATACTGGGACCCACACTGAAGAAGCAACATGGTTTATGACAAGGCAGCATGAGACAGTCTATCTCTTTACTGTAGAATATACCCACTAAGCCTGTTATCAGCCCTGAGCTAGGTAACAACCTCCAGTCTCTTTTCTCCAATGGGCCTTCTCCAGTGCTCTAGAGGCCATAATCTTCACCACACCATCCTCCCACAGCAAAACTTGTGCCTTCTGGACAGACACTCCCAGGTCATATCTCCATATGTTCCTAACTTCATACTTTCAACCAGTTCCTACTGACTATAAGGTACTGATCCTTGAGTGGAAAAGAATTTCTCATCACCATATATCACTGAAGAGGTACTTGAACAGTCAGATCACCCACTGCCCGCAAGAATTCTCTCTCTAACCTCTCATACTCTACCTGGACTCATTCTGCCACATTCCTAACCCCTTAAAGAATCTCTGAGAGATTTTGAATCCCTAGTTGATGTACAAATGCCATACCTCATTCCCAACTACCCCCTCCCTTATTCCCATCATCCTCAACCCTATCCCTTAAATATCACACTCCAAATCCACCTACCCCCTTCCATTATGCTTTCCATAATTAATACCTGCTCCACAGTTAACAAACTTGCTTTAATTGTAAACTTTTTCCTTTCTCATTCTTTTGATCTTAAGATATTCACTGAGACCTAGCTCCCTCCTGATGACACTACACCCTGTCTAGTACTGATTGTACTCTCACTTCATAAACTGTTATGATTGAAAGTTTTGCTAAATGACTGTAACAATGCAAATGGAAAGAATAACAACCAAAAGCTGAAACTGAACACTAAGAAATCAAAATGACAAGACAAAAAGAGGCCTTTGCCTACTTCTTTGTAGAATCAAGGAACTGTGGTTGTAGATGCTACAAAGAATGTCAGACTTTTACAATGTGTTCGTTAGGTTTGTTGTTTGTTATCTTTCTGTTTCATTCTTGGTTAGGAGGTGTAGATCTCAGGGAGAAGCAGGAAAGGGTTACACAGGGAAGTGTAGGAGATGTTAAGAATAAAAGTTATAAAGTTATCAATAAAATTTTTAAAAACCTAAGAATTCTTAAATCTGATTTAAAAAAAAAAGGAAAGTGCATGCTATTCAAATGTATAACCTAATTAACATTCTGAAAGCCGTTATCGAAGCCTAAGACATTCACTTTCCTCCCACAGTTCAGTTTCTGGCTCCCTGTCTTTCTCTTTACCTAAAGTCCTGCCTTCGTATGAGGGCATTTCAACTATATATTGATACTTCTCAAAGACCTTAACTTCCCAGTTCCCCATTTACTCAACTCTCATAAACTACTCCTCTACACTCCATTTCAGCTACACAAAGATTGACATACCCTTTTATCTTATCATTACCACAAGTGTTCAACTTTCATGCTTACAAAATATGAAATTTCCTTATTGGTCATAACCTCTTATGACGTCTTCTTTCTCTGCATTTCAATCCCTAACCTTGTTCATCCATCCTCCTCACTGTGATCCAATCCTTCAACCCCTCAGTTCTTTCCCATACCATCACGCCTACACTGGCTAAATTCTCATTTCTTCTTCCCTATTTTGACCCCTGGGTGAATCAATTCAATTCTGTACTATCCTCTTTTCTTAAATTATTTGTCCTATCACCAATCATGTATTACCAAACTCCAACTTTGGAATCCTCCTGTCATTCAGTGCCTTTGCTCTTGTTCATGTAATACTGAATAGAACTGGAGAAAATCTCAAAACCATGCTGACTGGGTCCACTAAAAATTTGTTACACACTCTCAAGTGGACCCTCACTGAATCAAAACAATTCATTTACACCTCCCTAATGCATTCACTATCCCACTTACTATGGTGGCTTTTCCAAAACTTTTCTTCCCTTTTCAAATCTTCTTTAGCATGCTTTTCAATGAGCCTCTCAGCCAAGAACCCTGTCTCATCATTTACTGAAAAAACTGAGTTCATTTGCCAAAAAGCTCCCTCCTCATTTTATGTTACTCAAATGGCTTTCCCCCACTATTCTCCTTTGCCCCCATTTCACATGAAGATGTAGACTTTCTTCTTGTGAAGATCCCTATGAATATACCCATAACTCTAGTATTCCAGAAAAACCCTAACTTAACCCTATCATCCCTACCAGCTGCTGTCCTTTATCACTCCTCCCTCCCTTTGGCTAATGTCTTGGAGAAACCATCTGAACTCACTGCCTCCACTTCTCCTCTCATGGATTCTAAATCCTTTGAATCTGATTTCAGATCTCATACACTGAATTGAAATAGTTCTTCCCAAAGTTAGCAAACAAATCTGAATGGAAATAGAAATGACAAAAACTGCTGGGAAAACTGGAAAGCGATAGGGTATAGGTATAGAGCAACACTCATACCATATACCAAGATAAGGTCAAAATGGGTACATGATTTAGACAAAGGGTAACATGACACCATAAGCAAATTAGAAGAATAATAAATAGGATGCTTTCAGAAATAAATAGTCTATTTGTCAGATCTATGGATACCTGAAGAATTTATAACCAAACAAGAAATAAAGAACATTATGGGAAGTAAAATGGGTAAGTTTGTTTGCATCATATTAAAAAGGTTTTGCACCAACAAAACCAATACAGCCAAGATTAGCAGGAAAGCAGAAAACTGGGGGAAAATGTTTACATCAAGTTTCTCTGAGAAAGGCTTCATGTTTCAAACACATAGAGAACTGGGTCAAATCTATAAAAATATAAATCACTATTGATTAGAGAAATTCAAATTAAAATAACTGTGAGGTACCACATCACACCTACCTAATATTACAGAAAAGAAAAATGACAAATGTTGGAGCGAATGTGGAAAAACTGGGACACTAATTCACTATTGGTGGAGTTGTGAACTGATCCAACCACTCTGGAGAGCAATTTGGAACTATGCCCAAAGGGCTATAAACTCTGTATAGCATTTAACTCAGCAATAACACTACTATGTGTGTGGGTGGGTGGGGGAGGCACTATATGTACAAAAACATTTATAGCAGTTCTTTTTGTGGTACTAAAGAATTGAAAATTGACAGGATACACTTCAATTGGGGAATAAAAAGTTATGGTATATGATTGTGGGGGAATACTACTATGCTATAGAAAATAATAAATAGGATGCTTTCAGAAAAATTTGTAAATATCTATGACCAGATTCAAAGTGAAATGAACAGAACCAGAACATAGTACACTGTTAATAGCAGTATCATATGAAGTCTCCAATTGATAAATGGTCAATGAATATGAACAGGCAATTTTCAGAGGAAAAAATTAAAGCTATCTATAGTCATATGAAAAAATGTTCTAAATCACTACTGATTAGAGAAATGCAAATCAAAATGCCTCTGAGGTACCACATCGCACCTATCAGATAAGCTAACATGACAAAACAGTAAAGTTATAAATGTTGGAAAAGATGTGGGAAAATTGGAACACTAATGCAATTACTGGTAGAGTTGTAAACTGATCTAACCATTCTGGAGAGCAATTTGGAGCTATGCCCAAAGGACTACAAAACTGTGCATACCCTTTGACACAGCAAAGCCATTTCTAGGGCTGTATTCCAAAGAGATCATAAAAATGGGAAAAGGACCCACAGAAACAAAAATATTTATAGCAGATCTTTTTGTGTTTTGCAAAGAATTGGGCATTGAGGGAATGCTGTAGCAGCAAGCACCCTACCATACCCAGTATGGCTGCTAGCACAGGTTCTTAGATCTGCTTTTCTAAAGGAAAGCAACTCAAAATGGGTTAACAATCATACTTTAATCAATCAAACATATGTCATTTACCTATTTCAGGGGAAAAAGTCAGCACCCTGAACTTCAGAGAATACAAACAGAAGTTACAACAGAAAATAACACAATTTAGCAGATGGGGCTTCCAGCTGTCTCACCATTACATCCATACCTAGTTAGTTACCAGAGAGGAAAGCACCAACATCTGGGTTTTCAAAGCCGGGAGGCTCAATGGCTACCCAGAGTCTCATCTGACCAAATCACACAACTCTTCCCAAAGTGAGCCCCAAAGCAAAATCTCACATCAGGGTACATATAGCCTTCTCCTGGGTCAGAGAATGTCACAGCCCTCTTGACCCACTGACCAATCACAAAGTAACAAGGTGTGGGCATTCCTGAAAAACAAGCCTCCCACCACAGGCTCCATGTGACCACATTCAGCCTATTAGGGGGCAGAGTATATTTTCAAATCAGGGAAGGTTCTCAGATTCACTTAAGCCTATCAAGGGGCCAACAGGCAGGGAAGATCTTCAGATTACCATTACAGATGCCCATCAATTGGGGAATGCCTGAACAAGTTGTGGGTTATCGATGTAATGGAATACTATTGTGCTATAAGAAATGATGAGTAGCATGCCTTTAGCACTGATTGAGCATGCATGTTCAGGGAGAAGAATGACCTCAAGCTTTTAAGCCTACATGAATGGGAGAATTGCAGTGTCATCAATACTAGTGGGAAAGATAGAAGGTTCTAGATAGAAGATGATGAGCATGGTTTCAGATATGTTGATTTTCAGGGATATGGAGGAGAAGACACCCTACAGGAAAGTGGAAATAAGGGAATAGACCTAGGGGAAGAGTTCAGGGTTAGAGATAAAAATTTCATGAGTTATCTGCAGATGGATTATAATTGAAGCCATTACAGTGAATGTGATTGCCAAAGAAAAATTTTTCATATAGAGAAGGAAAATAGCTCATAACAAACCTTAGGGAACAAAAATGAGGGAAAGTGAGGAGTAGTCAGAGATAATGAGAAAAAGATATCAATTTCAAAGAAGAGAAAAGAAGAAAAAATATTAAGCAGAAAGGGGTAATCACAAAGCAGTGTCTTTGCTTGAAAATTGAAATAGATGATCAAAGTATTGACAAGGATTTTGCTGAATAAATTTTGCCCTTAGAGGCAAGAGTGATAAATTTAATTCTTCAAAGATGAACAATGCCTATATTGATGAACATTTGTAACTACTAGGCATTAAATAGATGCTTGCTAAATAAATGAAAGTTGTTAAATGATCACAATATATTAGTCTTGTCATGAGTACTAAATTAGTATAACATATCTTTAATTATTGTGGAGGATTGAAAGCTATAAAAGAGAATCAAAGCCAGGGGTAGATAATTGTATTTTATAGTCATTGGGTTTTTAAAAAATTGACTTCTTGGGGTGGCCAGGTAGCACAGCGAGTAAGAGCACCGGCTCCAGTGTCGGTATGACCTAGGGATCGAATCCAGGCTCAGACACTTAGCACCACACCCAGAAATAACTGGCGGTGTAACCTTGAGCAAGTTACTTAACCCCAATTGCTTTAAAAAATAAATAAATAAAAATAAAAAAATTGACTTCTTAAGTATTCCTTATATTTCAACATGACACAAAGAATAGTCCTTAAGGTTATTTATAGTGCAGTATAGAAGGAAGTCTGGATTGTGCTAATAATTCTCGCCTTTTTACTTCTGATATATTTTATTTGGGATTATTTCTGCACATTATACACAAATAGGGTGGGGAATCTGCTTCCTTGAGGCCACATGTGGCTCTCTAGTTCCTCAAGTGCGACCCTTTGACTGAATCCAAATTTCCAAACAGAACAGATCCTCTTAATAAAATAATTTGTTCTGTGAAACTTGGATTTAGTCAAAGGCTACACCCAAGGACCTAGAAAACCACATGTGGCCTTGAGACTTTAGGTTCAAGCAAAGATGATATGACATATTAAGAATTATCTTTAAGGGCACACAGCACATCTATTATTTGAGAGGGAAAAGAATTATTCTAACTCATAGACTCTATTAAATTCCTTTAGATGACTGTAAGTTCATTATGGAAATACTCAATGGACTGCCTGATTATATCCTTTTAACAAATTATAGGCAGTAGATACAATGCTTATCTAGGTAAAAGTTTGGGATAAGAGTTTCTAAAATCTACAGCCTAAGAGTAGGAGAAAGGAGAAGTAAAAAAGGAGGCTGGGTTAAATTCTCTCAGATTAATGAATAACCAAGAAATAACTATTAAGTGTCTAACACATGGAAAAAAACTAACTACTCAGAACCTGAGGCTGATGCAAAGATAAATATGTACCTGCTCTCAAGAAACTTAGAATAGAAGAGAAATTTTTTTTTCTGGTTTAGATGTGTAACCTGTGATTTTATCAGTATAGGAAATTCCCTCCTTCCACAAAGGTTCTGTAACTCTTCTTCAAATTATAATCTCTGGATAGTGACCTGGGGTACTAAAAGACTGTCACTTGCTCACAATCATGTAACTAACATGGATCAGAGGCAAGATTTTTCAACAGAGATGTTCCTGAAACAAAAATAGTCCTGTATCTGAATAAGCTGCTGCCTCTCACCTTCATCCTTAAAATAGCAGTTTAGATGGACAGCCTTTATTGTAGGTCAAAGTATTGTTATTGTTCCTGTTTTACAGATAAGGAAACTAAAGGTTCAGAAACTTGGCCCAAGTAATAGCAGCAGTGTCATGAATTCAAAATCCTAAAATTAGTGCTCTTACCAGTACACTTAAGCAAATGTAATAAAAACAAAACAGAATCTAAGTGCCTAAAAACATAAAAACAAAGAACAAGGAGAAGAAAAGAAGGGGAGGTCACTTCCAGCTGGATGAATTGGGAAATGAGTAACTAGTTTAAATGACAGCCTTAAACCACAAATGATCCATGTAATTTGATTGCTGCTCTCTTAAATCATTCAGACATTATTTTATAAGGTTAGAAAAGAAAGAAAGTTTTTACATACTCTTCTTAACATTTTTGGTTAAGGGATGCGGCTGAATTCCTCCTGCTGGAAGTCCATAAGTGCTTATGCGTTGTACAAGATTGGCTACATTTCCAGGTTTATCCCGTTTGAAAGGAAAATTTTCCTCCTTGGGTTCAATCTCTCTCTTAATTTCCTATAAAGAGGGGAAATTAAAAGAATAAAGCAAAATAAGTCCTCGAGATTCTAAATTATTAAATTCTAATACAAAATCAAATCACAATATTTATTAATGACAGTTATATGGAAAATATTTTTATGTAGCAAAACTATGGCAAAAGAGACCAAAAGCATATCAAGGAATGCCTATTTTTAATACAAATTCCCCGAATTTCAGGGGGAGGTAAAAGATTATTACAGTGGGTAGAGGATTATGTGAGTGGTAAAACAGTAATGCAAACAGTATCCATATAACCTCTGATACCCTAACTCATTATCCTTCCTTTCACCACCTTCACATTTCTTCCACTTCATCTTCTTCAATTAATCTTGCATTTTATACACTACCCTAAAAATCCAGCTGCAATACAGAAATCAGGGTTAATTTGAAGGGCAGCAAGCAGGTATTTACATTTTGGCTTCCCCATCGCTACAACATTGAGATCAATCTCATTTTCTTACTTTATTATCCATGATGTCTAATGTTCCTAAGTATCATTCAAATTCTTAATAGGAGAGTATTTTTGAAGCTACTGGGAACTATGGTGTTACCAAAGCAATATCTGAGGATTTAAAATCTATGCTCAACTTAAAAATCACTCAAGAATACTGAAAAATATCTTGCATTTTTAGCTAACAATTATAAATAAGAAAAGGTGAGTTGTATAATAAACTAATGAAAGAAAATAAATCGAGAAAATTTTGTACCAAATCAAGCCACATTTTGAAAGATGTTTCTTTTTTTAATTTGAATTTATTTATTTACTTTTAGTTTACAACAATCCCTTGAATTCCAAATTTCCTCCCCCTCCCTCTCCTCTCCCTGAAAGATATTTCTAACAAAAGGATTAAGGCA
The DNA here is from genome assembly GCF_028583685.1 of Petaurus breviceps papuanus. Lineage (NCBI taxonomy): Eukaryota > Metazoa > Chordata > Mammalia > Diprotodontia > Petauridae > Petaurus > Petaurus breviceps. Next base: position 2,594,775 of record NW_027187316.1, read on the forward strand.
TCATTTTGTTGGGTTTCAGTTTTATCAAAACAGAAGCTAAAAAGTTGTAGATGCAAAATGTGATCTGGTATAGTGAAAAGATCACTAGAGAGGTTGTAAGCAGACCTGGCTTGTAATCCTTGCCCTAGGACTAACTAACTGGGTAACCTTTGCCAAGTTACTTTCTATGCCTCTTTTTTCTTTCTGTAAAATGAGAGAATTAGATTAGATGACCTCTATGAACCCTTTCAGAAAAAGTACATTTCCATTTAAACCTCCTCTATAAAGAACCCTGGAGAAAAGAGACACACGAGATATCACTATTTTCAGTACAGTTGAATAAATAATTTAAATTATATTTTTAATAGTTATTAATGGAAATCTTTCTAAAATAACGAGTATAGTAAATGTATTTTAACTATCTATTGGGGTGTCTAGGTGGCACAGTGAATAGAGCACTGGCCCTGTAGTCAGGAGGACCTGAGTTTAAATGAAGCCTCAGACACTTGACACCCTTACTAGCCCTGTGACTTTGGGCAAGTCACTTAACCTCAATTGCCCTCCAAAAAAACAAACAAAAAAAACCTATCTATGGACAATTCCGAGTCATGTTTATGCCACAAGTATTGTGATGTACAGGAGATGCCCATGCAATGCTATATACCCAGGGTGTAGTAGGACCAATATCCCTGTTTTTCTCTCCTCAATTCAAGTTGGGTTAATTTTTCCTTAAAAAGTATTAAGACCACATTCAAGATATAGTTGGTTCAGCAGACCAGAGGGCTAGGCTGCTGACATCAATCCCTGATTGCCTGTGTACAAAGCAACCATAAGAACCTCAAAGCAAAACACCATTAAACTCCTCCTTCCATTCCAAGACTACACAAGATTGCCAGAAACTTGAAGGTACCTATTACAGAGGTAAAGAACCAAGGGTCCAGAATAACAGTCCCTGAAATCAGTGGGATCTAAATCTTGGCAGTTCCAAAAAGCTCAATGCCCATCAAGCCATCATCCGGAATAATTCAAGATTTCAGTTCATGCTTCCCTCTGAACCACAACAGGAAACATGGTCAGCTTGTTTCAAGAAAATCTTACTGGAGTCCTGAGACCAGTCTGATCCCTTAAATTCAACTGCAGCCTATCAATGCCCCAAAAGGGGAATGAATCAATTTATGGTGGGCATTGTGCAGAGACTGAGGCAAGACTGAGCCCTGCAATCATTCTAGGTCATTGTTATAGGAATGTAAATTTTTAAGATCTTCCCTGCCCCTAGGTTAAGTGTACCTGGAGCCTGTGGTGGGAGGCTTGTTTTTCAGGAAGGGCCCACACCTTGGTGTTTTGTGATTGGGCAGTGGGTCAAGAGGATTGTTACATTCTCTGACCCAGAAGAAGGCTATATAATCCCTGATGTGAGACTTTGTTTTGGGGTTCACTTTGAGAAGTGTTGTGTGACTTGACCAGACCAGACTCTGGGCAGCCATTGTCGAGCCCCCCCCCCCCCCCCCCCTTTGAAAAACCCAGATGTTGATGCTTCCCTCTCTGGTAACTGTGATTTGGTATGGATGTAATGGTTGGACAGATGTCTGCTTGAAATGTTTGTGTCTGTATATTCTTAACTTTGGGGTGCTGACCTTTTTCCCCTGAACTAGGTAAATGATATGTTTGATTGATTAAAGCAAGATTGTCAACCTATTTTAAGTTGCTTTCCTTTAGAAAAGCAGATCTAAGACCTGTGTTGGCAGCAACCCTGGGGACACTGGGGTGCTTGCTGCTATAGTCACCAGGAGATTGATGAAGAATTGAAGCACAAGTGGACCTGTGAGATTTCCTTCATTTAGGCAGCTTCTGAATAAGAAACTCCCTCTACCAATGTAGGTCCTTTTCTTCACTTATAATCTTAGAGTTGCATAGAGTACTAAAAAGTTTGTGACAGTATAAGTCAATAAAAGCATATGAATCCCAGTTTTTTCAACAACTAGGCTAGCTCTCAGTCCTCTAAGCCACATTTTGGTTCCTCTTAAAGAAGTCAAAGATTTCATTTAAAGTTTTTTGGTTTTTTTTTTATCTACCATGACACACTGTTACAGTATCATATTTGGTTTGCAATCCACTAAAACCTCTAGCTTTTTCCAGGTAAAATGCTACTCTAGCTATGCGTGGTCTTTTTTTATGTTCTAGGATTGGTTTTTGTTTGTTTTTAAATAACATTTAAAAAAACCCTAAGAGTTTTTATCTATCCCTATAAACTTTATCACAGTAGAACTGACTCAATGCTCTAGCCCAGGGATGGGAAACATGCAGCCCTGAGGCCACATGTGGCCTCTTAGGTCCTTAGGTGCAACCTTTTGACTGAGTCCAAGTTTTACAGAACAAATCCTTTTATTACAGAGATTTGTTCAGTGAAGTTTGGATTCAGTAAAAGGGCTACACTTGAGGACCTAGAGGGTGTAATGGAAATCCAAATTTAAAGATCTTCCCTGCCCTTAGGCCCTTTGATAGGCTTAAGAGACTCTGAGAACCTTCCTTGATTTGAAAATATACTCTGCCTCCTAATAGGCTGAATGTGGTCACATGGAGCCTGTGGCAGGAGGTTTGGTTTTCAGAAATGCCCACATCTCGATAATGTATGATTGGGCAGTGGGTCAAGAGGGTGGTTACATTCTCTGACCCAGGAGAAGGCTATATAATCCCCGATGTGAGGCTTTGCTTTGGGGATCACTTTGAGAAGTGTTCTGTGATTTGATCAGATGTGACTCTGGGAAGCCGTTGTTGAGAGCCCCCGCCCCCCCCAGATGTTGATGGTAACTGTGATTTGGTATGGATGTAATGGTTGGACAGTTTGGAAACCTTGATCTGTTTCTCTGTCTTGATAATTCTGTCTGTATACTCTGAAGTTCGGGGTGCTGACCTTTTTCTCCTGAACTAGGTAAACGATATATGTTTCACTGATTAAAGTAAGCTTGTTAACCCATTTTGAGTTGCTTTCCTTTATCAAAGCAGATCCAAGAACCTGTGTTAGCAGCCACCCTGGGGACACTGGGGTGCTTGCTGATACAGAGGGCCACATGTGGCCTTGGGTTACAGATTCCCCATCCCTGTTCTAGTCTTAATGTCAGCAAACTTTTTCTGTGAATAGCCTTAAACTTTTTAGGCCAAGAGCCAAAGTCAAGAATATTATATAGGTACTGTCAATTAAGCTATAATACATATTTCAAAAATGTAAAGTTGTTCTAATGTAATTTTTATATAAGGAATGCTTTAAGCATAACTCAAATTTTAAGTTTGTTTCTGCTCCATTTCTTTCTCAAGAAACTACTTGAATATAGAAAACTACCACTTAACAATAACTCATAAGCTGCAATCCTTCTCACATTCACTTCCACAAGCAAAGCTCAGGTCTTTGTCAAGGTAAAGTGTTATATTTATTGCAGTTCTTTTGATGCAATAGTATTTCTGGGCAGAGAAGAGCTGGTCTGAACTACCACAACCCCATCACCCACTTTTAGAGGGAGCCTCCAGTCCTGAAGCCAACTGGACAACTTCCAAAAGACTTTTCTAGCCTAACCATGAGAGTCCAAATAAAGACCAAGCACTCTGAGGCCATGGACACCACCACATTGCCACTACTTACTGTAGTAATTAAGCTTTTTTAACTAATTTATTTGCGCATTTAATATGCGCAAAAATGTGCTACTGTATTTATTAAGTTTCCATCTTTCTTTAAAATGTGTCATTAATGAAGTATTTTAAATTTTTTCTTGAATTTATTTACTTTTAGTTTACAACATTCAGTTTCACAATCTCTTGAGTTTCAAATTTTTCCCCTCCCCCCCATAGTGGCATGTAATCAAATATAGGTTCTACAAATACCTTCACACTGAACATTAGTCATGTTGTAAAGAAGGATTATAACCAATGGAATGAACAATGAGAAAATTAATGAAGTTTTTAAGTAGTGTAACTCTAGCTGCATTTTCCCTATGAACTCTGTGGTTTTTGAGTGATTTTGCACAGTGAAGTGCTTTTGGGAAATGCATATTTCCTACCACAGGAGAACTAAAAAGAGAAAAAAAATAAATTTCCACAAAATTTGTATTGATTAAATTCAAGATTCAATACTTTGGTACACTTTAATAATAACGTAGGTCTACTAATAAGAAAAATGGAAGTCTTTTTTAAGGGGACATTTTTCACTTAATTGGGGTTTAAAATTTGTGTTCCTTATCATCAAAATCAAACAAAACAGATCAGCTCTCCTATAATGCAAAAAGTATATTACCAGGTACTTTTTCATTAAAAATAATAACAATAAGGGTGGCTAGGTGGCACAGTGAATAGAGCACCAGCCCTGGAGTCAGGAGGACCTGAGTTCAAATCCGTCCTCAGACACTTAACACAAAAAATAGCCATGTGACCTTGGACAAGTCACTTAACCCCAACTGACTTGCCTTCCCCCCTCCAAAAAAAGCCAAAAAAATAATCACAACAAAAATACAGAAAATCTTGTCAATATGAAGTTTGGTGTAGTGAATATACTGCTGAACTTTAAATCAAGAAAATCTGAGTTTGAATCCTGCCTCAGACAATTACTTAGCTGGTGATAATGGGTAAGTCATTTAACATCTCTCAGCCTCAGTTCCCTCATCTGTAAAATGAGGATAACAGTATTTATATTATGAAGATCAAATGAAATAATATATGTAAAACACTTTGCAAAACTTAAAGAGCTATATAAACATTAGTCATCATTAAAGCATAACTGCTACATGAAAAACATTTGAAATATGATATTATTCTTTATAAAGACATCATCATACAGATATACAAAGCACTGTTACTACTATGCATCACAAGACAAAAACTCAGCTAAGTTAATAACCTACTCCAAAGTGATCTGACCTGTATTTTAAAAGGTAACACCACAGAATTTTTCCTAATACATTTTTTTAACATAAAGCTCCAAATTTCCAGAAGAAATGGAAAAAAGTTACCAAAGACTACTTACCTTAACAAAATTGTCAGGAAACATCCCCCTTCTTCCGTTTAGTTCTCCTTCTAACCATCCTTCCTCTTCTAGTTTTTTCACATTTCTGATGATATCCCCAACTCGAATGGTCAATTCATCATCATGTACTGCATCATAGTCATACTCCACAATATAGTCAACTAAAAGAAGGAAAAAAGCAATTAACACTAACCAGGGCTGATTCATAAAATAATAAAAATATTAGATGCTAAATGAAGTTACTACTTAACCACTAAGAAATTAAAATTTATTCCAATCATATAAAATTAATAAACTCAACAAAAAGATTCCTTTAGGGAAATCTTAAGTCTCTAACCTATTATTATTAGAAATCTCTAATCTTTTTCTATTATGGAAAATAAGTTTCAAATTTTAAAGTTTTTATTATTTTTTAGTTGACATGTGTATTTGGTGGAGAAAAGAGGGAATAAATCTTTCAGTTTTTTTAAAATTGTTTTAATTTTCTTATAATTTAGTAAAAAGAATATTAATCAACACAATTAGTGACTTTGCTCAGATTCCTTAAGCCATTGTTCAATAAAGTAAAGAACATAAATTACTTAAGAAAAAACTCTTATTTGACAACTGCTAAGAAAAACTAAAAAGTATATTGGCAGAAATTAGTATAACATATGCAACAATAAAGTTAAGATGGATATACAAACTAAATGTAAAATGTTAACAACCACAAAAAAAAAAATTACAAGAGAACTAGATCAGGTGCATAGAGAAGAGTGCTGACCTGGAAGCCAAGAAGAACTGGATTCAAAAGACTGGTCTCTGATATATGCTAGCTATGTGACCCTAGGCAAATCACTCAACCTCAGAACTCGTGACAAAAAGAAGGAGGGAGTTAATCACCTGAGTTCCTATAGCAAGGAAATGTAGTCCCTTTCTCAATCCAAAATATATATACAGAAATAACACAAATATTTAAGACATAAAACCATTCTCACAGATGAGTGGTCAGAAGCTTTAAAGTGTTTTATTTTATGTTTCTTTGTTTTTCTACTTCATTCTACATACAAACAGTTCTCCAAAATAGAATTTTGGTCTATTATGAAAGAATACCCCAAATCACCACTAAGATAAAAGTAAATAAAAACAATTCTAAGCATTTACTTTATAGTCAGCAAATTGGAAAAGATAACAAAAGACAAAATTAGTCAATGTTGGAAGGGCTATAAAAAAGATGTACAGGGCAGCTAGGTGGCACAGTCAATAGAGCACCTGGAGTCAGGAAGACATGAATTCAAATCCAGCCTCAGACACTTAACACTTTTTAGCTGTGACACCTTGGGAAGTCATTTAACCCCAGTTGCCCTGCCTTTCCCCTCCATAAAAAGCAAAAAAAAAAAAAAGGCAGGGGGGAGGATTCATTATGGGGCAGTTAAGTGGCGCAGTGAATAGAGCACCAGTCCTGGAGTCAGGAAAACCTGAGTTCAAATCCAGCCTCAGACACTTAACACAAAAACTAGCCATGTGACCTTGGGCAAGTCACTTAACCCCAACTGCCCTATCTCCCCCCTCCAAAAAGCAAAAAAAAAAAAAAAAAAGAGAGAGAAGAAGAAAATATACACCTTAATACATAGTTAGTGAGGCTGTGATTTGGTTTAACCAATCAGGAAAACAATTTGTAAATGTGTGGGTTTTGATTTTTTTTTTTCGAAAGTGTCAACATAAGCTTGGCCACTTCTACATATATACCCTAAGAAGCTCAAAACCAGAAAGGTCCTACATGTAATATAGAGTGCCAGACAAATTCAGAAGACTCAAGTTCAAATATTTCAGCCACATTTATTATGTCTACAAACCCTGGATAAGCTGCTTAACTTGCAGCCCCAGTTCCCTTACATGTAAAATTAGAAATAAAAACAGCACTTGCCTCAGTTTTTTATGTGAGAGTCAAAGGAGGTAACATACATTAGGGGCCTTTGCATATTTTTCCCCCACTTTTATTTTTTCCAATTACATGCAAAAATAGTTTTCAACATTCACTTTTACAAGACTTTTGAGTTCCAAATTTTTTTCTCCCTCCCTTCACCCTGCCCTTTGTAAATCTTAAAGAATTATATAAATACTGAGCAAATAGGTTCGTGAATGTAATGTAATATAGCCAGGCCAAAAGAATAAAACACAGAATTCAAATAAGCATGGAAAGACAAGTGAACCGATTAAAATAAAGCAATCAGAACCAGGAAAACCGCAAACATATTTACATAACTACAAAAATGTACATGGAAACAACAAAAGAAAAATAACTGAGCATTTTATAAATATAATAACCAAGTTTTGCATTATATAATAGTTTAGAAAATGCAATGCCTTCTCCCTCTTTGATTTTTTTGTTCTTTATTTTTTTCTTTTTTTCCCAAAATTTTATTTTAGACTCAAATGCCAGAACACAAATAGAGAATAGAAAAAAGAAACAAAAAAAGACATATCATAAACCTAAAAAGTGGAACTTATATACAAAGTTAGGAAGAAATAAAAGCATGACAAGTGCATAGCAGAACATACAGAGAGGATTAAAAATATGGAACAAATTTTCATTTCAAGAAAGCCTATATGATAAAGAATACCCATGGTGTTGAGAACTATCGATCTTTTCTTTGCTTTCTTGTGAATTTCCTTTTGTTCTCTGCTGTACACTTTTTTACTTTGTTCTTTTTTTTCCCTCCCCACAACCCCCTTCCAGAAGACCACAATAAAGTTTAGATATGTTTCTCAATAGCTATAAATACATACATACCCTTCCTATGCAACCCAGAAGCCTACAATAAAGTTTAGATATGTTTCTCAAAAGCTATAGAGATATACTTACACATATACATACATACATACATCCCCTTTCCTCTTTATAAAAGCAGAAGTCTGTGGTGTGAAATATCAACTATAATATCAGTCACAAGTGGTATGCAATTGACTTGCTATATTATATAGTTTTTTATCTTCTAAAAAAATTATTTTTATGAACGATAGTATTCTGGGGAGGGAAAGAGAAGGAATATATTTGGCAATAACAGCGGTGCAAAAATATATCCATAAAAATAGGATTATCTGACCCAAAAATGAAATTCCAATGTATAAAATGTCAAAAAATTTTATACATATCCTCTAAGTCTCTGTAATTTCCATATAAATTTTTTGTTCATTTATTCTTATTCACTTATCCTTTTATATATGGGGTTCTCAACCTTTTTTGAGTCAAGGGCTTCTGGTAGCTTGATGAAGCCTATGGATTTCTCAGAAAAATGTTTTTTCATGCACAAAGTAAAATACATGGGGTTATATGGGAAACTAAATATGTTGAAATGAAAAATCTATTTTTTTTTCTCCAAGTTCACTTAAGTTTCCATGGATCTTAGGTTACAATGAAGAGATGAGGATGAGGAAAAGAAATTCCTTTTAGGAAAAGATGCAAAAAAAAAAAAAAAACAAACCAAAAAACAAGAGAAGCTGAGGGTAAAAAAGAAAGGGCAACTTTTACCTCGCTACTCAACTGAAGGGGGAAGGAGAGAAGAATTAGATTAATTAGATGTAAGAAAAAAATATTATGAATTCCAGTCTTATATATGGTCATAATTAGTGTGTGCTATGACCTTCTGCTTCTTTTTTTTAAGAATATTTCATCATATATAGTTATATTATGCCTCCTACATGTATCTATTTAATTTCATTACAGTATTTCATTATTTAGTATATCACAATTTATTTGATCATTCCCCTATTATAAGACCTTTAACACTGAAACTGAAAAAATCCAGAAGTAAGCAATACTGCTATGAAAATCTTTGAAAAGACAGCTCTTATGGTTTTGATAATGACTTGATTATTTTCCTATTACCCCAAAAAGATCCTAAAAGTTTATAATTCACCCAGCAATGAACAGTTCTCTATACCTCACACAACAATGAATTTAATTGTTTTTAATTATTTTTCTAATTTGATAGGAGTGAGGTGGAAGCTTAAAGTTGTTTTAATTTGTATTTCTTTCAGAGGGAGGATGACAAAAATTAGAGGTATAAGAAAAGACTTCAGGTTAGAGATGGCACTTAAGCTCCTAAGCTCCATCCTGAATGAAGACAGATTCTATTAGGGAGAGATGAGGAGAAAATACATGCCATACAGGCATGGGGGTGGGGAGAGTAAAAAGTCACACGTACAAAGTCACACATACAAGAGTCAGAGTACAGTGTATGATAGTAGAGAGAGGACAGTTTGGCAGAACAATGTGCAATGACAGTGGAAAGATTGGTTGGGGTCAAGTTGTGAAGGGTTTTATACCCTTCACAAGCCTAATAAGAGTTTACATTTCATACCAGAGACACAAGGAGACAATGAAGTTTACTTAGAAGGGAAGTGACATGATCAAGTCTGGGCAGTTGTATAAAGGACAGATTGGAACCAGGAAGTACTTGAGGCACAAAGAGCAATCAGGAGAATATTTTAATATTCAAGTAAGAGGTAATGTTGTGAGGGAGGGAAGGGGTCATTTGTAAGAGATGTTATGGAGGTAGAAAAAGCAGTATTTGGCAACTGAGTATGTGATGGGAAGGAGAATGAGGAATCAAGATTATGGTTATGAACTGGGTTACAGGACATAAGTAGGAAAATTTGGAAGAATAATTTGGACGAAAAGGTTGGAATTAGGGGAGGAGAAAATAATAAATTCTGTTTTGGATACGATAAGCTTAAGATATCTCTGGGAATACATACAATTTGAAATAATTTAATAGGAAATTTATGGTTCTGGATAGGAGCTCAAAGAGGCTGGATGTATGGATCTATTTGCAGAAAAATGGTAAATTTACTGGAGCTAATGAGACCACCAAGAGAGTATAAAGCGGGGTCAGGGCAGTATTCTTCATATACTGCTAGTCTTCCAAGAAGGAAAAGTTACACCTGTTATCTCAAAGGGTCTACAGGATAGAATGGGTAGGGGTGCGGCCAGGTGGCACAGTGAGTAAGAGTGCTGGCCCCAGAGTCAGGAGACCTATTCAGTGGCTCAGATACTTAACACCCACACAAAATAACTGGCCATGTAACCTTGGGCAAGTTACTTAACCCCAATTGCTTTAAAAAAAAAAAAAAAAGGGATAGAATGGGTGAGGTAACAAAAGGAAGGAACTGAAAATAAAGGGGGGAAGGGGTAGTTTGATTCAGTGGTAGGAGAGGTTTCTAGTAAAGAACATTCCCACTGGAGAGAAAGATATTTTATAATGAGACTTTAGTAGCATCTGTGTCCCAATAAATGAAGAAGTCCATCCACCCCAAATGAATCCACACCAGTCCCCTGAAAACCTTAACCAAATTCAATCTCCTTTCCTCACTTCTTACAATGTCTGTTTTCTCAATAAACATTTCAAACAAATCTGAATGTTAAAGATGACATAGGAAAAATTAAAATTGTTGGAGGAGTTCTGGGAGAAAAGGAATACTAAGTCATTATTGGCAAAGAAATGAATTGGTTCAACCATTCTGGAAAGCAATTTAAAAACCATACCCAGACACTAAAAAGAGCTAAGATGAAGAACAGAATCTATAACCACAAAAATATGTATCAAATCATTTTTTCAACCGAGAACTGGAAACAAGGTGCTCATCAAGTGGAAAATGGATGAACAAATTATAGTATATGAATGTAATAAAATAACATTGTGTCATAAATGACAAAAAGATGAAGAAAAACTTCAGAAAAACAATACTGATGCACACTGAATAGAGCAGACCAAGATAATAATTTGTACAGTAACTATAATACAAGAGAAAACAATTCTGAAAGACTCAAGAACTTTGATGAGTACAATGTCTTTAACATATCAGGGCAGTTTTGTTTGTTTGTTTTTTCATAATTTCTTGAGAGAAGTTGCCCAGGCCCCCCTTTATTTTATTATGGCTTTCAGGTAGTTCAGTAATTCTTAAATTATCTTTCCTGGATCTAGTTCCTAGGTCAGTTGTTTTTCAAATGAGAAATTTCACATTTTATTCTTTTTTTTTTTTGCTTTCTTGATTTTATTTTATTGTATATCTTACAGAGTCATTAGTTTCCACTTTTTCAATTCTAATTTTTAAGGAATTGTTTTCTTCAGTGAACTATTGAACTTTCTTTTCCATTTGGCCAATTCTATTTTTAGGGAGTTATTTTCCTCAGTAAACTTTTGTATATCTTTTCCCATGCCATTGACTATTTTTTCATGATTCTTTTGCATTACTCTCATTCTCTCATATTCTCATTCAAACAGTTTGAAGTATAGCCAGTTCTTATCCCTTCCAGGGCCTAGTGTGGCCCTAACCCCTCCATGACCCTGCAAGGGCCCTTACCCCCTGTAGCCAGAGCAGCTTCAGTACTTGACTCTAACTGCTCAGAGTAAAATTTGCATAATGCAAATTTATAAAGCAAGAACTGCCAATATGCTATTTTATTTGTTTCTCTTAATACTGTAAGGTAGGCAAGATAGGATATTGATAAACCTATTTTACAATGAGGAAAATAGAACTCAAAGATTCAACGACTTTTAGAGGAATTTCCTTTAACATGCTACTGTTTATCTCCTTTACAATGGTACTAGTTTCATGTAAGTAAGTCAAGAAGTAAATAGCTCTCACCCTCCCTTACCTCTGTGAGCCCAGAAAATATCGTCCCAGAAAAAACCCTGGAATAGCTGAGCCAACAGAAAGAAAGACAGTGCACGCAGCAGTCTTGTAGTCCGGGAAACTTGGGGAATTAACGGTAAAGTCACTCTCACTCAGGGGGAGGGGGAGCAGTACAGGACCAGAGGCATCCCAGCAAACCAGCAGCAAGTCCTACCTCAGAAAAACAGAGGGAGATCCGGAGCCCCAGGGTGGTGGAGCAGGCAAGTGCCATCATCCAGGATCCCCCACCCAGTGCCTTAGCACAGACAGAAGAACTGTTAGACACCAGCTTGGAGAACCACCATGTGTGCAGGCATTCTCCAGCAGGCAAATCTCCTGATACTTCAGCACAACTCCAGGAAGCCCAACTCCAAGAGGCACAGCTCCAGGCTGGCAGATAGCCCCCAGCAGTCAAACATTAGAGTACAAGGCCTTACTTAGCAAGCATTCCCCAGGGGTCAGACTCCCCACCCCCACACCAAGAGCCCCATAGTTGCTGACCCCAGCTCAGTACCAGGTAAGGTGACAGACACCTACTGCCTCCAGGTGCCAGTACCTGAGGACCCAGCAAACAAAGCCAGTGACCAGGACCCAGGCTCCTAGCACAAGAAGCCTGGGTCAGTGCCCTCTGTGCTCCAGCAGGAGAGTTCAATTCTAAAAGTCAGGAATTAGGCAAATACCATGAGCAAAAAGCAGAAATGGACAATGACCATAGATTCTTGTTATGGGGACAGGGAAGATCAAGACACAAATTCAGAAGAGGACAACATTGCTAATATACCCATATCCAAAACCTCAAAGGGGAATATGAACTAGTCTCAAGTCCAAAAAAGCCTTCTTGGAAGAACTCAAGGAGGATTTTAAAAGTCAAATAAGAGAGATAGAAGAAAAATTAGGAAAAGAAATGAAAGGTATGCAAGAGAGAGTTAATAGCTTGGAAAAGGAAGGATAAAAATTGACTGCTGAAAACAAGCCCTTAAGTACAATCGGCCAAATGAAAAAGGAGGCGCAAAAACTCACGGAAGAGAAGTCTTTAAAAAGTAAAATGGGCCAAATGGAAAAGGAAGTACAAAAGTTAACTGAAGAAAATTTGTTAAAAATAAGAACTGGGCAAGTGAAAATTAATGACTATGAGATATCAAGAATCAGTCAAACAGAAACAAAAGAATGAAAAAATAGAAGAAAATGTAAAATATCTCAACAACTGACCTGGAAGATAGATCAAGGATAGACAATTTAAAAATTATTGGCCTATCTGAAAACTATGAGGAAAAAAAGAGCCTGGACAGCATCTTTCAAGAAATCATCGAGGAAAACTGCCCTAAGGTCCTAGAGCCAGAAGGTAAAAATAGTCATCAAAAGAATCCAACTATCACCTCCTGAAAGAGACCCCAAATGGAAAACACCAAGGAATATTGTAGCCAAATTCCAAAATTACCAGGTCAAAGAGAAAATACTGTAAACAGCCAGAAAGAAACAATTTAAATATCACGGAACCACAGCCAGGATTACGCAGGACATTGAAGCTTCTACATTAAAAGACTGGAGGGCTCAGGACATGCTATTTCATAAAGCAAAGGAGCTTGGATTACAACCAAAGACCAACTGCCCAGCAAAACTGAGCATAATCTTTCAGGGGAGAAGATGGATATGCAACAAAATAGGGGACCTCCAAACCTTCCTGATGAAAAGACCAGAGCTCAACAGAAAATCTGATCTTCAAATACAAGACTCAAGAGAAGCATAAAAAGGTAAACAGGAAAGAAAAAAATCAACATGCTATTAGCAAACTCTTTACATCCCTACAAGGGAAGATGACACATGTAACTCTTGAGAACAGTATTGTTATTATGCCATTTAAAAGGGACACAGACAGAGGGTATGGGTATAAGTTGACTTTGATGTGATGATTAAAAAATCTAATGAAGTGGTGAAAAAAAGTACTGAGAGAAGAGGAGAGGAGGAGAAAGACAAGGGCAAATTACATCACATGAAAACCTATTATAGTAGAGGGAAAGAAGGGAGGGAGATGAGCATTATTTGAACTCTACTCTCATCAGATTTGGCTCAAAGAAGGAATAGCACATAATCAGTTAGGTATAGAAATCTAACTTACCCTATGGGAATTAGGAGAGGAAAGGGGAAAGAAAAGGAAGGGGGTGGATAGAAGGAGAGAAGTAGTAAGGGTAAAGGAAAGTAAAGGGAGGAGGCTGATAGAAGGAAAGGCAGACAGAAGGAAGAGGTAGTCAAAAGCAAAACTATAGTGAGGAGGGCAAGGGAGCAAGGAGAGAGAAAAGCTTAAATGGGGGTGGGGTGGGAAGGCAGGATGGTGAGAAAGACACAGAAAGTAATCATAACTGTGAATGTGAGTGGGTTGAACTCTGCCATAAAATGGAAGCAGACAGTAAACATCTTATACTCTATACCAAGATAAAGTCATGGGTACACCATTTAGATATAAAGGCTAATACTATAATCAAACTAGGAGAGCAAGGAATAATTTACCTGTCAGATCTATGGAGAAGGGAAGAATTTATGACCAAAGAAGAAACAGAAAATATTATGAAATGCAAAATGGATGATTTTGATCACAGTAAATTGAAAAGTTTTCGCAGAAAGCTAATGCAACCAAGATTAGAAGGAAAGCAGAAAGCTGGGAAACAATTTTACCAGTGTCTCTGATAAAGGTTTCATTTCTAAAATATATAGAGAACTGAGTCAAATTTATAAGAATACAAGTCATTCCCCAATTTAAGATAAATGGTCAAAGGATATGAACAGGCAGTTTTCAGAGGAAGAAATTAAAGTTATCTAAAGTCATATGAAAAAATGCTCTAAATCGCTATTGATAAAAGAAATGCAAATCCAAATGACTCTGAGGTACCACATCATATTTATCAGATTGGCTAATATGACAAAAGAGGAAAATGAATGTTGGAGATGTGAGAAAATTGGAACATTAATGCATTGTTGGTGGAGTTGTAAACTGATCCAACCATTCTGGAGAGCAATTTTAATCTAGGCCCAAAAAGCTATAAAACTGTGCATACCCATCCTTTGACCAGACCCAGTAAGACATCTTCTAGGGCTGTATCCCAAAGAGATCATAAAAATGGGAAAAGGACCCACATGTACAAAAAATATTTATAGCAGCTCTTTTTGCCATGACAAAGAATTGGAAATTAAGAGGATGTCTATCAACTGGGGAATGGCTAAACAAGTTGCAGTATATGAATGTAATGGATACTATTGTGCTATAAGAAATGATGAGCAAGCAGACCTCAGAAAAACCTGGACAGACTTAATGAACTGATGCTGAGTGAAATGAGCAGAACCAAGAGAACACTGTACACTGTAACAGTCGCATTGTGTGATGACTAACCTTGATAGACTTAGCTCTTCTTAGCAATTCAAGGATCTAAGATAATTCTGAAAGACTTATAATGTTAAAATGCTACCCACATCCAGAGAAAGAACTTTGGAATCTGAATGCAGATAGAAGCATACTATTTGCTCTCCTTTTCTTTTGTTATTTTGTTTTGTTTCTTCTTTTATGTGGTTCCTCCAACATAATCATGACTAATGTGAAAATTTTCAATATGACTGCATAAGTAGATCCTATATCAGATTGCATGCAGTCTTGGGGAGGGGAGAGGAGAGAGTTGGGGAGAAAATTCAAAACTCAAAATATTATGGAAGTGAATGTTGAAAACTAAAAATAAATTACCAAAAAAAAAAAAAAAGATAATGTGGATCATCTACCTGAAGTTTACCCTCTCCTCTTCCAAGCACCACCCAAAATGTTCAATTTGAGAAATTTCATTCAGCACTACTTTATGGATGCTGATTTTCCATTCAGATACAATAACTTTCTGGATAGCTTTATGCTCTGTGTTGTGGAAGGAATGAGAATAGTCTAAGAAAGAGAACAAATTGTGTACTCTACCTTTAATAAGTGATACTCAGGGCGGCCAAGTGGCTCAGCCAGTAAGAGCACCGGCCCCAGTGTCGGGATGACCTGGGGATCAAATCCGGGCTCAGATACTTAGCACCACACCCAGAAATAACTGGCCGTGTAACCTTGAGCAAGTTACTTAACCCCAATTGCTTAAAAAAAAAAAAAGTGATACTCAAACTCTACCAACCAGCACAAGAAAACCACACTGTTAATCACACAATCAATTCCAATAAAATTAATGAAATGGAGCTCCAATTCGGAGATGAGGAGGGGAGGAGGAGAAAAAAGGAGGGGGAGGAGAAAGAGGAGAGAGAAAAGGAAAAGGGCAAAGGGAAGGGGAGGGAGAGGGAGAAAGGAGGAAAGAGAGAGAGGAGGGAATGAGGAGAGGAAGAAAAATAGGAAGAAAAAGGGAAAGAGAGGAAGGAGAGGGAGGGGGAACAGCAGAGGAAAGGAGAAAGAGTAGAAGACAGAGAGTTGGAGGGACAGAGCGATGCAGAGGGAGAGGGAGACACCATGCTGGTGGTTTCAAACTAAAAGAGAAACCAGGCCCACTAATCTATATATAAATCTTAACGTTAATTCCAAATCACTCCAGCTCTCACTGACTAGCCAACAGCAGGTTCCAGGACAAGCCCTACATGGCCACTGCTAGGGCTCTGATTGGCTCAGAATGAATAAAATGAATGTAAATAAACAGAAACTCTAAGGGTCAGCCCCTCCCAGAGGGATTGGTTAGTTAGTTTGTTTGTTTGTTTTTGGAAACTGCCTCCCACATTTCTTACCTAGCTGGCTTTGTCTAAGTCAAAACTGAAACTTGGTAAAGACCTTAACTTTAAAAGGCCAAGGGTCCCATTGCAACATGAGCCATCTCCAGTTGTCTTGATCTGTATTTGGCCACTGGACCCAGATGGCTATGGAGGAGAAAGTGAAGCTGGTGACTTTGCACAGCCCTCCCTTACTTAAATCCAATCGACTCGCATGTCTTGGAATCACCTCCCGGATGTTATGGTCCTTTGAGAACCAAGGACAAACAGCAAGAATCCTGGACAGTCACATGCTGACTTACTTTTAAAATATAATGTTATGGCAAAATTGTAACAACAATCAACCACGAAAGACTCAGCTACTCTGATTAAAAACAATGAGCCAAGTTAATTTCAAAGGACCCCTGACAAGCATGGGAAACTAGTGGCCGCCATGTGTGGCCGTCTAGGACTTCAAGTGCAGCCCTTTGACTGAATCCAAACTTCACAGAATAAATCCCCTTAATAAAAGGATTTGTTCTGTAAAACTCGGGACTCCATCAAAAGGTTGCACCCAAGGATCTAGAAGGTCACATGTGGCCTCAAGGCAGAAGGTTTCCCATCCCTGACCCATGATGAAAAATGCTACCTACCTCCAGAAGAACTAATGAATTCAGACTAAAGCATTCTTTTTTCACTTTATTTTTCTTGCTTCTTTGTGTTTCCTTTTGCAACACGGCTAATAGAGGCATGTTTTGCATGACTTTACATGTATAACTGATATATGCTTACCATCTCAAGGGGGAAGAAGGCAAGAGGGAGAAAATTTGGAACTAATTTTTTTTAATTAATGTTAAAAATTTTTAAATGTAACTGGTAAGTATTTAATGAAAAAAAGATAATAATGTTACTAACGTTTTATTGTATTTTTATTTATTTTGTAAAATATTTCCCAATTACAGTTTAATGTACTTTTAATGTAGTTTAATGTATGTAAGGGCTCTACTTGGGGGAGGCTACATGCAATCTGCATGTTTGACACCTCTATACTAGACCATACTATCTCTCTCAGGTTAAAAAAAAAATTATAGGCAGTTCTCAAAGAAAGCCATTGTTAATCATCAACTGAATATTGTTTATATTCTTCTAATTATGAATAAGAAGAAAATAAAAACTCTTTGAAGTATTACCCTCTACCCACCAAAATGGTAAAGACAGTTGTAGAAGGGAATAAATGGAGGGCCTAGGAATCAGTAAGTTAAGGCTAACATCAAACATTTTAAACATTATTTGTTGGGTGAGTATATGAAAGCCCTTTAAATTCTCAATGATCCCATGGAACTATCCAAGCACCTAAGGTGTTCTGCTTAAGCAGGAGTTTCCAAACCAGAAACGTGCCTAGATTGTTGAAATCACAGGTCCTAATTCCCAAAATCAATGTTGCCAGGTTTGTGTGGAAACAAGCTAGCTATTAGTTTATTGTTGTTTAGAACTGTTAACTTGATGAATCTTCTTGAAAAACAATCAGGAAATAGAAAATAAAGAGTTAAAAACTGAACCCACTTTTGAGCTAGTAATTCTATGACTAAAAGAATTATACCTTCCTATGTCTGACCGTTTTCAGTAACCTTGACTTTTGTCAGTATGGTCATTCCTTCCAACAGTATATATGAGACTCTTCTCTGCTATAAGAGATGATGTTCAAGAGTTTCTGTGGTCAAAAAAAGAAAATCAATATCCTATATTTAATCTGGGGATGAACTACTGAGAATTTGATAAATTGGTGGGGGTGCAGGTGGGAAGGAGGGAATCAAGATGGAAAAGTGAGAAACATTTTTGCCTAGATCACTCTGCACACCTCTCCTCCATAACAATCTAGAAAAAGCACAGAAAAGCTAAGGAAAAAAATGAGTCATTTTCCCAGCCCAGGGCAGCTTAGGAAGACAGAGTTCTGTGGACACTAAGGAGGGGACTACCCAGGATGCCAGGCCACATAACAGTGCCCAAGGAGAGAAAGTGAGTGCAGAGAGCACCAAGACTGAGGGAAATCCCATGGAATCTCTTAACTAGCACTGCATACTGGAATGGGTGCCATCTGGCAACTCTGTCACACATTACCCAGTTCCAGGTCACAGTCCAGGGTGGAGAAGAGCAGTCACAAGATAGCATGAGGCCACTTCAGGTATGTAATGAGCAAGGAACAAATTCTGGAAACAGAACTATGTAGTTGGTTCTAAGCCTAGGACCAGAGCAGCAAGGATTCAATTAAAGCCTTTAACTTAGAATCTAAGTCTGCGGTGGAATATCCAGGCCAAAAGTCTTATACCAAGAGGAGGCAGAAGTTCAGTTAAACCTACAGAGCAGCTCCCAGTGGATTAATGGTGTTTTGAGTCCAATAGCAATCTACTGAGACTTGAGCAACAGACCCCAAGCTGGGACAAAAAACTTGGAAGAGCTCAGACCAGGTAGACAATAAACAGAGTTCTCCTGAAATTATACTAATTTGCCAGTACTGAAAAGGTCCAGGTACCAGAGATCTGTGAAAACAGCAAAGGATGTAAAAGGACAGAAACTCAGGCAGGACAATCCCTTACCCACCCAACTGCTCAGAACCCTGAACTAACACAGAGTGCAAAGGTATGAAGTAGGCTGTAAGAATGAGCATCTCTTTGATCAAGTTCTTTTTCTCTTAAAAGAATTCAACTATAATGAGCCACTATGTTGACAGTGAGGCACAAGATACAAACACAGAAAAAGAAAATGACTTAATGACTACAAAATACTTACTAGAAAAGCTTCAAAGTAAAAAAACTCAGACCAATAAGAAATTATAGAAGAATTAAAGAATTTTTTTAAGTGTCAAAAATAAAAATAAAGATGAGCTCCAAAAGAAAGATATGAAAAGAAAATTAAAAATGAGTTAAGAGGCACAAAACCTTACTGCAGAAAATAAATAGCTCCTTGACAATTAGAACTTGCCAAACAAAAACTAATGATTATTCTATGAGACATTAAGAAATAATAAAACGGGGTGGCTAGGTGGCACAGTAAATATGAGCACTGTGTTCAAATCAGGACCTAAGTTCAAATCAAGCCTCAGACACTTAACACATTAGCCATGTGACCTTGGGCAAGTCATTTAATCCCAATTGCCCTGCCTTACCCCTTCCAAAAAAAGAAGGAAAAAATAAATAAATAAATATCAAAAGACTGAACAAAAAAAAAAAAGAAACAAAAATGTGAAATAACTCATAGGAAAAACAATGACCTGGAAAACAGATTAAGGAGAAATATTTAAGAATCACTGGACTACTTAAAAGTCATAAAGAAAAAAAGAAAGACATAGTACATCAAGAAACATAAGAGAAAACTGCCCAGACAGCAAAATAGACATTGAAAGAATCCACCTACCCAATCTCCAGAAAGAAATCCCAAAGTGAAAATTCCCAGAACTATCACAAGTCAAAATCCAGAGTTTCCAGTTAAGGAAAAAATAATACAAACAGTCAGAGAGAATTCAAGTACCTCAGAGCAGAATTAAGTTTACATAAGATTTAGCAGCCATCATACACAGAGTGAAGCGCTTGGAATATATTTCAGAAGTAAAAAGATTTAGTCTTAGAATCAAGAACAGACCAACACAGCGGAGACTCTAAACCAATTTTAGAGATACAAAACCCACAGAGTGACATAGAGAAATAAATCTCCCATCAAAGGCAGCCTGGCAGGCCGAGAATAAGGATCTACTGCACCAGGCTGGGAGTCGAGTGCAGTCCCACATGAGCCACTTGGGGCCCAGACGTGGACAGCCTGGACCAGGAAAACAGACCAGCCAGAGCAGACTTTAGGAGAATGAAACAGCTGTGGTAGTTTACAGACTTCTCAACCCATAAACATCAAAGAAAAAGTAAAAGGTCATTGGAGAACCCTGTTGACCCTGGGTGAAAGAAGAGTGCAGTCTGGCCCCTGCCCACAAGGTAGCAGAGGTGAAGGTGGCTTCGAGCTTCAGGCCTACAGATCATATGGGAACCAAGTGACTATCCAGAGGGCATTTGCAGGAATCTCTCTTCTGTCACTGAAGTAGGATTCTCTTCCTTTGTCCTGCTGGAATCTGGGTTGTAGGCTTGAGTAGTGGTCCTGGGGTAAAGAGCAATGCTGGCATGGCACAGTTTGTTGAGGCTGTAGAGAGAAAGTCCTCCTCACAGTTCTGAGGCAGGTTCCTGGGAAAAACAACAGCTACACAAAACCCCACAAATTTGGGACACAGCACTCTCCACTCTGGAAGCAGAGTTCTACCATGGCAAAGGGCTCAAAAGTCAAGCAATTGGTTAGCAAGATGAACAAAAAAGGGAAGCACAACTGAACTACAATCCTTTTTGGGGGGCAACAAAGAGGATCAAAACACAGAACCAGATGGAGACAACAAAGTCAAAACTCCTGCATCAAAAGCCTCCAAGAAAAATATGAACTAGTCGCATGCCATGGAGGAGCTCCAGAAGGATTTTGAAAACCAAGAAATAGAGGAAAAATTGGGAAGAGAAATAAGAATGATGCAAGAAAATCATGAAAAACGAGTCAACAACCTGACTGAAGAAAATAACACCTTAAAAAATAGACTAACACAAATGGCAAAAGAGGTCCAAAAAGCCAATGAGGAGAAGAATGCCTTAAAAAGCAGATTTGGTCAGAAGGAAAAGGAATTTCAAAAACTCACTGAAGAGGATACTTCTTTCAAAGTTAGACTTAGGGGGAAGAACCAAAAGGGTAGCGTAAAAGCAGGAACTTGCTTGAGCTCCCATTCCAACCACCTCCGATACCTGAAAAATATGACTCTAAACAAATTTCAGAGCTACAAAACCCACAAAGTGACAGACAGAGACAAATCTCTTGCTGAAAGCAGCCTGGACAGCCAACAGGAAAGGTCTATCAGACTGGGCTGGGAGCCGTGCGCAGTCCCACATGAGCCACCTTGGCTCAGACCCAGGGCAGTCTGGACCAGCAGAACAGACCGGCTAGAGCAGATTTCAGGAGAGTTAATCACTGGCATCTTTGGCAGTTTCCAGACTTTTCAACCCATAAATGACAAAGAGAAAGTAAAAGGTCAATAGGGAACTCTGTTGGACCTGGGTGAGAGAAGAGCATGGTCCGGCCCCTGGGGCAGCAGAAGTGGTAGCCAGCTGCTGCTGCCATTACTGCTGCGTGGCTGCCTTCAGAGCTCCTGGCCTGCAGATTGTAGGGGGACCAAGCAACCAATCAGAGGGTAATCACTCTTGCTTTGACTTGCTTAGATCAAGGTCGCAGTCTTGGTTAGTAGTCCTAAGATGAGGAAAGCTGGTGTGCCAGAGCTTGTGGTGGCTGTAGAGAGGGTGCCCTCCCCATAGCTCTAACAACAGCACTGAGAACAACTACAAAAACCCCATCAATTTGGGACACAGCTCTCTACACTCTGGAAGCAGAGTTCTGCCATGGCAAAGAGCTCAAAAGTCAAGTAATTAGCTGGCAAGATGAGCAAACAGAGAAAACGTAACCATACCATAGAATCTTTTTGGGGGCACAAAAAGGATCAAAACATGGAATCAGAAGAAGTAAACAAAGTCAAAACTCCTGCATCAAAAGCTTCCAAGAAAAATATGAAATGGTTGCAGGTCATGGAGGAGCTCAAGAAGGATTTTGAAAATCAAGTAAGTGGAGGAAAAATTGGGAAGAGAAATTGGTATGATGCCAAGAAAATCATGAAAAGTGAGTCAACAGTCTTACTGAAGAAAATAACACCTTAAAAAACAAACCAGGGGTGGCTAGGTGGCGCAGTGAATAGAGCACCAGCCCTGGAGTTAGGAGGAACTGGGCTCGGGTCCAGCCTCAGACACTTACACACACACACACACACACACACACACACACACACACACACACACA